>NC_056725.1:1610489227-1610519227 GCF_019279795.1 Protopterus annectens
AGGAGTGTAGTCATTTTAATGGCCAGAGGGCTCATTAGTTAAGTTTCTGTTTTTCTGCACTGCTATAAATTTTGCATGTTTACATGGGATAGCAGTGCCCTGCACAGTAGTAAACCTAGAAAGCATATTTTCTCTGTGTAGTTGTCCATAAAACTGTAACCTGTAAAGCAGCAATATACTGTGAATACCTTGTGTGCCAACAAGCTTAAAGCCGCTTGTTGGGCCTCAAGTGGCAGTACCTACACATGCAGTAGAATTCAGTATTGTATAAACATTATGTATACAGTATTGTTAAGTACTGTTAAGCATTATAAGCCCCAATAAAGAACCCTTATTGGTCTGCAGAAACAAAGCACCCTTAATTCGACTTCTACCCCCAATACAGCACTCACTTGTAGCTCACTAATCAAACGACTGGCCATTATGATTTGCAATACTCTAACTTCTCTGTAGCCAGACTGTTAGATATGGGCATATTGAGATCATTTAACAATTATGTCAAGTTTACTGACAACCACTTAATCCCTAAAGAATCAGACACAGTGTGCAAGAGTTGTACTTACACAATGACACTGGAGGCTGAAATCTTGCATACAAGTCCACATCAGGTAGTTGAAACCACAGACAACACCAACTTCACATAGCACAGAACAATCACGTTGATTGACACATGTTGAGGCACTTAAAAACAATCATCCTAAACAACAAGGATCACCTATACCACTCACTGTCAAAGCTATGCCTCAGCAAGCCCATATGCAATCAGAAAAAACACCTAACACCAGTGGTTGTCACTCTCATTGGAGCCGCAAACACCTAGGCTCCAATGCACACAATGAAGTCATCACCCACAGGTACCGGTATGATTCCAACATAGTCCATGTAGGTGTAAATGGCCTGACTTGTGCCTCCATGGACTACATGAAGAGAGACATTATGGAACTTTCAGACTATGTGCCTCAGGCTGGTATGATCCTGACACTGAGCAGCATATTACCATCACTGAGGATGATGCCACAATAAGAGCAAAAATTATTGATTTCAAGAAATGACAGTCATTCTGGTCTCATTCTAAGGGGATCCGATATTTATCAGCTTGGGAGGACAGGGTCAACTGACCATGTTACTTTGCCGAGGATGGTCTGCTCCCTTCCCTTCTAGGCTGTTAAATACTGGTTAAGGCTTTGTGCATCCCATTCTGGTTCTTTTAGGCAATGCTAAATTGACAAATCTACCAACATAGCAAAAATCAACTCAGCAGAACCACGATGTGTTACTGCTCAATTCCATGAGCCTAATAAGAAACTATCTCTCCAAGCCCTCCTCACACTCATTAATATAGACATCAGTGCAGTGACTGATACCTGGTTTAAAGTGGCAGGGAGTACCCTGGTAGTGAAAAGTTTCAGTGCCTTCCAAAACTTTTGACCAGAATTTGGTTAAAGGGGGAGGTATCTCAATATACATCAGTAATAAGCATATCTTTAGGGTGGTCAAGCAGGATGACATTTTAGAGGTCCTCCACATACAGATCACCAGAGCCAAAATCCTGCACCATATCCTGGCCAACTATAGGTCACCCTCCATGTCCCAAGAAGTTGTCAATGCATACTTGGATCTACTGGAGACACTTATCATCCAACCTAACACCCCGCTCATGGTAGACTTTAATTACCAGTCTCTATACTGGGCATCCTACATGGTTTCAAATCTATGGGTTCAGAGATTCCTGTACTTTGTAAATGCAAGCATCCTTGACTAAGTAGTGACTATGCCCTCTAGAGGCTCCAACTTACTTGGCCTTGTGTTCACAAATATGGGAAAAGACTGCAACTCTGCCCCACTCACCCACCACCACCAAAGTGACATCCTACCTGGTAAGTTCTGACCATAATGCTGTCTCCTTTGAAATGAAAATCAAGGTCATACTTACTGAATCTGGTAGACTTCTTTGAAATGGTCACTAAGGCATTGGATGATGGGAACACTGTCCACAATGCCTACCTAGATCTGGCTAAGGCAGTTGATATAAAATTCCACTTGGGCTTTGTCAGTGAACTTACAGAACTTGGTATAAAACCCTTTATAACCTGCTGGATAGTTAGCTGGATCACTGATAACAGCCAGGAGGTTAGAACTGGTGTGGTCACCTCCAAAAAGAGGCTGGTCACCAGTGGAATCTCCCAGGATTCTGTGCTAGGCCCACTCCTCTTTTGCATCTACTTCTCAGATGTCATAGCTAATGTCAAAAGCCTCTAACTATCTAAGTTTGCAAATGATTGCAAAATGGAAACTGTCATTGAATCCCTACAAAGACAAGAATATCCTTCAGGAATGTTTAATAAAGAGAAATATTTGTTGAAAAACTGTGGTTTAAAGCTCAGTACCAAGAAATGCTTTATAGTTCCTTTTGGGAAGTCTGCCACCCCAGGTAACTCTATCATCAACAAAACACCCTTAGCAGTTGATTCACTAGACAAGGATCTGGGAATTCATATAGACAGTAACCTAGCCTTACAAAAAGAATACAGGGAGTAAACACAAAGTCCTGTGCTGATTGCAGCAATGCCCTGTCTTTTTACTTGGCATCATACAGACTTCTGAATGATGATTTTTTTCTGGCATACAAGGCATCCCTTGACCCTGTTTTGATGAATCTTTTGCACAACCACAAAACATATAGCATTAAAACTACTAGATTAAAAGACCTACATTTTGCTTATGACATAAATAGGGCATGTTGGAGAGTATGTTTCTCAGAAAATTCTCATTCACTGGAACAGGCTCCCCATCCATGTGAAGCAGAGTTCCTCCTATCCCTATTTAAGTGCAACCTGGACCAGTAGACTGGTAACTGGAAATTCAACCCTGGTCTGGCTCCTAACCCTCAGATGGACAGCGACAGTTTCTTAATCAGCCCTATAAATCAAATCTAAGTCAAATTTATGAGTCATCTTTGGGGTATATGGCTAGGCATTAAGAGCCATAGTGGTTGTTAGTTTAGTGTTTGCTTAAGGAACCTATGAGCTTATACGATTAAGTGATCTTTGCACTATTTCATATTCTCTGCAATTTTTCAGTCATATCTGATAGATTATATTAATACTTCAAAAGATGACAAAGCCAACAGTCTTTAGTTAATATATACATTAATACTTCAATTTTATATTAAAGGTCTTATGTGTAAACATTCTACATAAACTAAGGAAAACAAACATGAATTATACCAAGAAACAACATAATAAGAAATAAGCATAAAACAAAATGAGTTACTAGGTAAGCAGTAGAATTAATGGAGTTGCATATATTTAACAAGTTTAAAATAATAAATATGTAAATATGAAATTTTAAAAATATATCATCACCTGGAATGAGTGTCTGAACAAATGTTTTTAATACAGAATAAGTCATAATTTACTAACATTTATTTTTTGTTAGAATGTACTGCTATAATCAATCAGTATTTAACATGTGTAATGTTTTCATTTTTCTTTTAAAACAGAATATTTGTATAAGTTACTATGGACCACTACCATGATGTACTGTGCTCTGCATGTTCTTGTTCAGACATCCTATTTCAGACACAAACGTTTCATTCTCTGATCAGCTGGGTGTGCAGGATAACAGCTGCATCATGCAGGTACAAAAGAAGTTTCACCATCAGTTTTCTTTTTTTTTTTCAAAACAGGTTTATTGTTTTAACATACAAGAGAAATATCATAACAATTTTATACAAGTAATTAAAAATAGATATGATTATAACATTCAACAAAACAACTAAAGTATTTACAAAGACATCCACTACAATCAGATCAATTAATTAAACTAAAATACCGTGCTATTGAAATTAGGATTTTTTTAACAAATTTTGTAAATTATCCCATACAATATAATAAGATGTTTTTCTAGTTGTTCTTGACCTAATTGTGTTTATTTCCATATGGCACACTATATTCATAACATTTTTAAATTCATTGAACGAAGGAGGTGTGTCTGAAATCCAATTTCTGGTTATTATTTTCCTAGCCACTGCTAGAATAGACCGTAACAAGGGAAGATTAACCTTTTTAACACTTTGAGGTACAGGTGTGTTGAATAATATAAGAGATTTAGAAATAATGAAATTATCTGTAAAAAGAGCCTGGAAAAATTCATTAACTGACTTCCAGTATTCTTTCAATTTTATTCACCATCAGTTTTCTGAAGCCAACCAGTCTAACAAACTCTACATTTCAGGTTGAGTAATAATATTGTCAATAAAGTATGCCTTAAGCCAGCAAAAGACAGAGCTAAAATTAAAAACCAATTACTCTTGAAACTTTGATTTGATTTATTTATTGTTAATAAGACAGCATAACAAGGCACATCTAATATATTATTTCTGAAACCCCGTGTTCTACATTTGCAAACTTAGACCATCAATGTCGCAACAAGCTGCTGACAAAAATCATTCTAGCGCATTGACAAGGTCCGATTAAGGAAAGCATACTTAAAGCATAGACAGGGACATTTAAAATGAGGAGGGGAATACCAAGGGGCAGCTTCTGAATAATGAATCTGCTCCTTTCTACAGTTCTGCAAAGAATAAAAAGTCATCTCCGGCAAGATTTATACACAGATGACCTAAAAAGCTTATATGTTGAGAGAGAAATGAAGAAGCCTCTACTACTGTCTTAAATTAGTTGCTGAAATACAATATCATACTATTTTATTCTGCCACTGGCAAGCCATAAAAGAAAATTGTTAATGAACTTCTTTAATAATATTATTTAATAAAGGGAAGACAGTTTATAAAAGCATAACTACCACTAAAAGGTCAATGTTCTGTCTCTGGATATATATATGCGTGTGTGTGTGTGTGTGTGTGTGTGTGTGTGTGTGTGTGTGTGTGTGTGTGTGTGTGTGTGTGTGTGTGCGTGTGTGTGTGTGTGTGTATGTATATGTATATATATATATATGTATATATATATATATATATATATATATATATATATATATATATATCTATATATATATATATATATACATATATATCGGAAAATATATTTCTTGTATGCCAAACTACATCATAAAGTCCCATACTGCCAATTAAAGAAAACATAAATTGAAAAGATTAACAATATTATTCAGTATATGAGGTTTGGTAACAAATCTTTGGTGACATTTTCAGAAGTGGTTCAATAAATATAGTAGTGGTAATTAAGAGGGTGGGGGTTGTAAGGGTTAAATGGGAATGAGGGATGACTGGGATGAAATGAGGTACGGGTAAGGAGGGGCTTAAGGGGTTTAGGCAAGTGTAACTGGGTAAGAGTCACATTTTGTTTTGACACAATTAAATAGAAATAATACAACAGAGAGAAAGGGATAACTGAATAAAAGGGGGCAGGCAGCCTGGAGGCTGACGTGTCATTGTAGGCTAGCATGAGATTACTCAGTATTACATCTATGGCTCACTATCAGCTTCCACCAGGAAGCCCATAGGATAGTTAATGTGCTGAATGTATCTATAGTATAGGTTTTTAAATGAAATAGTGTTTCAGTTCTGTTTACCACTGATAGCAGTTAGATTGCTAACATAGAATGTGATACAGATTTCACAGCACTTAATGTTGTCATTAAGAAATTTTGGATATGTGTGTGCTGAGAGTTTACAGTTTTTCTTTCTTTTGCAGGTGGGGGAGTGTAAAGTGGATATCACTTGGTGACTTGAAGGAAGTGGGTTCGAATGGTGATGGTCCCTGTTGCAGTGGATGAACCTGTTGCTAGAGTGGTGAGCAAAGATTCCTGAGTAGGGGGAGTACAAAGTGAGCTACAGTCAGTGGCCTGAAGGAAGTGGATGTCAAAGGTAATTGATTCTGATGGGGTGGATATTCCGGTTACAGGGGTTGCATACAATGAGGGTGCAGGTAATCTTAGTTATTTGGTGATCATTAAGGCAAGTTGGATTTGGTGCAGTTTGGGGTAGTGTGGGGCTAAGTGAGGAGGAAGTATGCTTGGGCAGGGTAAGACAGGGTTTGCGAATTGTTATGGGGAATTTGGGATTCCTACAAGTGGGGTAGAGTCACGACAATCATAGGATCATAGGAAGTTACTAGGCTAATGGCTCTATGGCCCTTACAAGCTAGTCAAGGCAACCTAACCAAGTTTAATCTTTATTTACATAGAGCATCTGTTACCCTTGTCCAAGAGAGACATGGGTGGAACCCATGGGATGAATTTACAACTATCCATCCAGTTGTTTGAATTGTGTTGATGAGGCCCACTAAGGTGTTCTGTTCAACATGAAGTGGAGCTTGTTCCAAAGGAAGGGTATCTTCTGGGGGACAATGTTGTCCTTCAAGCAGGTTCTATTAACGTCACATACCAGGTTATGTTTTTTAGACTGAGCACCATGTGTATGGTTTCAACTGTACATTGGGAGGATAGGAGGTTTTTTGGTATATGTATGACTGTTAAGAGTACTTAGGGTTTGAAGGAGTATTCTAGGTCACCGGGTGTTTTGGGGATTTGTGAGGAACTGTGTATTAGAACACTTACGCAAGGCATTGTTTTGGGATTCCTGGCTCATGTAGGCCATGTTGTGATTCTTTACCAGAGGTACAGATAACACGCTGGTAATAAACTCGGGTCGTTTTGGGCAAGGGTTTTTATGCTGATGTACTGTAACAATTGTGGTACCTTCTGGCACATTTTGGAGAGACAAACTTTGAGCAGATGGTTACAATTGTTCATGAGCATTTGCATTTCTTTGCAAATGTGACAGGAGGTATTAGAGTGGGGGACATAATATGGGTGGTTGGTTTGTGGATTTTTGGGTAGGACATTGTCACATTGGTTACAGATGTGTTGCAACCACATTTGGGATGGAATTTGGTGTGAATGATTTAATTTTTTGTCGGGATTGGGAACAAGTTAAGGCGGTTTTGCTGGTTAAGGAGGATCTAGCTGAGACTAGTGTAGTTGCATGGGTGATAAGGCTATGTGAAGTTAAAAATCCTGGTTAGGGGTTAATTGGTTGTAGGGTTGGGGCTAGGGCATTGCTAGACTGGTTAAATTTGGGTTGCAGGAATATGGGGCCTGATTATAAGGAAGGCTAAATTTGTTGTGCAGTTTCTTGTGGAAGGAGTTTGGTGGAAACATTTGGTTATATCTCTGGCTTGGGAACAGGGTGCAGCAGTTCAGTTGGTCAAGAAGGAGTTAGCTGTGAGAAATATAGTTACATGGGTGACAAGGGTAGGTGAACTTAATCCTAGTCAGTGGTTCATCAGTTTGAAGGGTTGGAGTTGATTTAGAGAGTGTGAAGATTGGCAGACATGGGCCATTACCAAGATAGTTTGTGTGGTGAGGGTTGGATTTGGTAATGGAGGTTTATTGGGCTACAGTTCATGTGACATTTTTCTTTTCTGGATGTATTGAAGCTAGTCGGAGGGTGGTTTGTTGATGCTATGATGTAGATTTCTTGTTTATATTGTGTAGTTGATGTGATGGCATGATTGGTATTATTTTGATTTGGAAAGGAAGTTTATTTTGTATGTTATTATGTATATTGGACAGTAAACAGGGCTGCAGTCAGGCTTGATGGTGTGCAACAGTTCTTGCCTGGTTTTGCGTGGCATGGTTTTAGTGTTTGATGGTACATTTGGCAGGTGATGATTTGGGAATAATGGTGAAGACACTATTGACAGTTAGGTAAGTAAATTTAGCTAATATACACAGGTGATGCAAGGTGATGAGGTTATGGTTTGTTGTTTTAGTGTTGGAGAGCAATCGGCGGTTTACCCTCAGTCATTTAGGCAATTGACTACTTTGGCTAGTTATGTAATATGGCGTTAGGAGGTGATGACATGGATCCAGTTTTGTTAGAGAGGATGGAGTAAACTGAATGATGTTTGGTTTAATGGCTTTTGATGGGTTGTTAGGTTGTCGCAAGGTGGTAGGAGAGAGGGAGAGAGGGGGAATGGCCTGGTCAGGCTGGTGGGCAGAGAAGAGGGGCAGGCTTGCCCTCTTTTGTTCCCCCTGTGGTATTGGATGTTCATTTCAATGATTTGGGAAAGGAAAGTGAGCTGTTAGGCGCTGCTTGATAATTAAAATAAGCGAGTGGAGGTAAGGACACGTCTTATTGGATGGATGTTTAATTCAATAAGTGGTAAATAAAGTGAGTGATGGGACGCTGCTTCATAAAATGAGTAAGATAAGGTAAGGACACTTCTTATTTGTTTGGATGTGTAATTCAATAAATGGTAAATGAAGTGAGTGATGGGATGCTGCTTCATAAGTAAAGTAAGTGAGTGGAGCTCTGGATACTGCTTACTGGGTCAGGATGAGTGAGGCCATGCTGTTCTGGTTAACATTACATGGATGTTTATCCTGTGATTAATATCAGTTATACTATGTTTCAGTTGTAACCAATAAATATTGGCTAACAAAGTTATGTTTATGGAAGTTTAATAAAGGTCGTCAAACATCAGTTTCTGTGATATGTTCATTGAAGGGGATCAGGACAATATTAATTAATAAACAGATGATAGTGTACCAAAGTGTATGTATAAGATCAACATTCTATCTCTGGTGCACTGGTCTTTAACTACTACTGTGAAAAAGTCAAAACATAAGAGAAAGGCAATGTTCCTCTTCTGGACATATTCAAGTCCTAGATTTTCAAATAGTAAATTTAAATATTTCAAAATAAGCAAATAGGAAGGACTACGGTCAAAATAAAGTTAAGTGGATAAAGAAAGAAAGGTCCTGCCTGCATAGAACACAGTGTGTTTATTGGACAAACTATGAAGAAATTTATCAAAATGTCCTCAAAACATGAAAATCACTTTTGCATTTAAAGTTTAAGTTCTTTTTTCATCTTGATACAAGTCAGTGGAAAAGTAATACTAATTACCTGTAAAAATGTAAAATAAAAGGCAGCGGGAATAGAAAAGTCATGTACAATTCCAAAAAAAAAAGCAGAGTTTATTAGGCTGACCAGATCAATAGTCTGAAAATGGGGAGACCAGCCTTTTTAGGGATGCCTGGTCCTCCTCTTTTAATGAGAGGTTAAAGCAACTCAGAAAATGATATATATTTACTCACTGTTTTGGAAAAGCTAAATGCAGAAAGTTATAGTCAATTAATGTGTAATGTTATTAGAAACTGATAGAAACCAAATAAAGTACTAAACAAAATATTGGTTACTTTAACCATGCATGCATTTATATGTCTGTGGTGGAGAAGGAGCATTCTATCTCTGTATACTGCAGTATATACTTTTTGTACAGGAAGTCTAAAAGTGTCTTTAAGATACATAAGGGAGGATTAAGAACCTGATTTATTTATTTGTATTTTGCCATCTGGGAGGTTATCACACTGTCAGAAAGTGAGGCACTCCTTTTCTTCAAAAAAATGAACTTCCATATTTTGAAAATGATCCAAATAAATTGTAATGGAAAATTAAGAAGAAACCATGCACACGGTGTGAAAAGATGTGACTGTTTAGAGTTGGTAGGGGGAGCACATAAATAAAATAAATAAGTATCTAATTTTAGTCAGTTAATTTCAACTTAATGGGATTTGTTCTGGAGATAATGATAAGAAGAACCATAAAGATGTGTACAGATGAATCAGTGATCCTCTACATCTCCAACAGGGATGTGTGTGCGTGTATGTGTTTGCAAATGCGAGTGCAGCATAACTTCCTTTTCTGAGAATTCTGAAGACCGTTTATGTTTCAGCAAAAATAACATTAACACATGCATATGTGCAATACATTGCTGTTAGTTATATAAATAATGCTCATTAAATAAAATGAGTTACCCCTTGCCATCAAATGCAACAATCTGTTAAATGACTGCCACATGTGTGGTCTTGTATGTAGCTTATATATATATTTTTTTTTAGTCTTAAGATAGATAGATAGCACTGTATCAGCTAATATTTTCATCAACGTTAGAAGCAAGAGATTTAATGTTGCATCAGGTAATATTTACCACAAGGTAGGCATAAAGTTTAACAGAGAACAGCAATATTAAATAAATAGTTAAAGTAATTAGGCCTAGCTTTTGCCTCTGCAGCAAGCCCTGTAGCAATACATTTTAGTTTAGTCCATAATAATAATAATAATAATAATAATAATAACAATAATAAAAACAATAATGTGGACTTGTTCATGTTCATTATTATGTATCTGTATTCTAATGCTGAATTATATTTAAAAGGATTAGATGTTTTCTTAAAAAGAGGATTGGCTTATAATTACATATAATAGTGATGTAATGAAATTAAGCTGGGTTTCTACCTCTGAAGCTATCATAGCAAGTCTGCATGGGGATAAATTCTGGTATCTTCCATTTTGTTGATCTACTACATCACCGTGGTGTTGTCTGTATATAGTAACAAAGATCCTGGAGACCAGAGATGATTTAAAGCCTTTAAAACACTGATCACTGCCAATATCTCTCTGGTATTTATGTACGTAGCACTTTCTATAGGATTACACAGAGCTTCCACTTTAATCCCTTTTCAGACCACTCCCCATGACACATCTGAAGCATCTGAGGTGAACAACTGACTGAAGAGGGATCAGCAGGGAAAATGAAACACTAGGACTGTAAACTCTTTGGTCTACCCACCATCCAATCTCTCTCTCTTTACAAGTTCCAGAATTGGGATCTGAAATGACATAGGGTGCAGATATTGATTCCAGACTGATCTGAGATACCATTACATTTTTCTCATACGTAGTCTGGCCAGTGAATGTATGGGAATTGTTGATGTCATGTACCTCAAAATCCAGAGAAACTCCCTTACAGTTGCATGACGTTTACCAGAGAAACTCAGGAAGCACTGTTGAGATATGTCTACATTTCCTGGAAGAAGAACGGTTCTTTTAATGATCAAGTCCTACAAACATCCCAGAAAAATCATTGTCTGAGAAGGGATTAGACAAGACTTCTGAAATTTGATCGGGGACCCAAGGCTGCAATTAAGTTTCTAAAGAGTTGATTAAGACTCTTGACAGCTGGCAAAAAAACCTTTAAATTCAAGGCTATCATCCAAACATTGAAAAATGAGAATGCTTGAAGTCTACAGTGTGCAAAGACTGGAGCTATGCATTTTTTGAATACCTTTTGTACAGTGGAATGTTCAAAGTGTAAAACAGAGAACTGATAATATGATCCCTACACAACAAATCTGAAGAAGCACCTGAATTTCTTTACAGTGATAAGCTTCCTTTATATCCATCTTTATTGTGAAATCTGAGGGGTAGATTTGAGGTAAAAGAGACCAAAGACAAGATTTTGAACTCTGGAATCTTGTCAAACAGGTTCAGATAAGAAACATATAATGCAGATATCCAGGATCCTACTAGTTTTGGAATGAGGAAATTCTTCAGACAGAAAATTTTGCTTAGGAGATTGAGAGGCCCCAGTTCTTTAACTCCCGGAGACTGCATATGGTGCAGGATGGGAGGTAATTGAGAAGTCTAGATCCCTGGACAAGAAGGGATCCCCTGGAAAGAATGAATGGATTTTCATTGCCAAATTCATTCCCCCTTTAGAATACACACAGAATTCAGTTGTCTGACTCTATCTGATGCCAAAATGGAAGATGAAATCTGAGGGACATTGAAAGTTGACAAGGTGGGAGGAGGAAGAGCCTGGACAGGTGGATAACCATGGTAGGAAGATTATCTTTTTCTTTTAGTGGCTTTGTCTTTCTTATTTGGGTCTCTTTCCCATTACTTTAAAATGACTGTTTCCAGCTTCTTGCAGATTAAATTGCTTATTCAAAATAACGATCTGAGAAAATTGGAAAATTAGTATTTGTTCCAAAAAAAGAGGACTGAAAATCTGTCATTCTTGAATCAATTTTGTACTTTCATCAGACTTTGTCAGCTGTAGAAGGGACAAACAAAACCTCTTTATCTTAGGGAGAATTTAAAATATCTTATTTAACATCATCAGGAAGATTTTGAAAATGGAGCCAAGCAAGTGTTCCCAGACTGAAACAGAGGTATAAACTCTGGAAGAAGATTCAATAGCATTATAAGCACACTTTCATTCAGATATTGCCTGTATGAAACTGATTAATGTTGGCAGTCATAGCTCCTACAGATGACCTGAATTAACTTTTATAAGAAGTTATCTTGCAATCTAACTTTTAATTTTCTGTTTGCCAACTGTCACAGAGTGTAATAGAGAGCCTACACAAAATATTATTTTGTGTTACAGTTGTATCTATAACTCAGACCGTGTTTCATACAAACTAGGAACTTTTTCATAAGAAAAAAACTCTCTTGTGAGACAGACAGCAGAATGGGAGTATTTTGTATAATATATGTTTCTCAAAATTACAGACTTGAAAGTTTCCAAAAAATGACAAAAATATGCTAACTATATATATGGTATCTTATGAGTTACGTTTACTTTAAACAATTAGTACTTAATGCTGCCACTTACACTGATCCTGCCCACATAGCCAACCTGCTAGCTGATAGGTTCAGTGCAAACTTCACCCCTTATTGCCACCCAAAGGTGCACTCGACATCCCTGATACTTGTCCCATACCTCACAGCTCCATAGATCAAGTGTTAAAGGCCCTATCCAAGGCAAAGAACACAGCTTCCATGGGACCTGATAATATCCCAGGCTGTATTTTGTACCTTCTCCAGCAAGAATTAGCTTTGTCATTGAGCAACCTATTCAACCACAGCCTAATTACAGGCTTCATTCCAGCACAGTAGAGAACCGCCATTGTCATTCCCTTGCACAAAGGTGGTGTCACTACTGACCCGGGAAGCTATCGCCCCATTAGCTTGACAAGTCTGATCTGTAAAGCCCTGGAGCATATTATTATGGATGTCATAAACAAGGACATAGACAATCTCCAAACACTTGACCCCATCCAATTTGGATTTGCCAGGGGCAGATCATGCCTATTGAATCTAGCTGACTTCTTTGAGACTGTCACCAAGGCCCTGGATGAGGGAAAACTAGTACATACAGCTTACCTTGACCTGCCAAGGCCTTTGACACAATCCCCCACTCAGGCATCATTGAAAAGCAAACACAGCTTGGTGTTAATCTCTATCTTGTCAGATGGGTGGCCAACTAGCTCACAGGTAGGAACCACAAGGTCAAAGTAGGTGTCACCATCTCCGACAGCAGACCTGTCACTAGTGGTGTTCCCCAGGGATTTGTCCTGGGACCCCTATTATTTGGCATCTATTTCTCAGAGGCCCAGACAAAGACCAAGGGCCTATGACTGACCATGTTTGGGGATGACTGTAAGGTGGGTACTGTCACTGACTCCCCAAATGACATTAACATACTGCAAGAGGCTCTCACGGCTACAAATAACTGGTGCCAAAGTCATGGCCTTAAGTTAAACACAAAAAAAAATGTATTATCATACCATTTGGCAAAAAATGGACCCTACTGATTACCACATCAACGGTAGCCCTCCTAAGCCTACAACCCGTGGTGAGAGACCTGGGTACTCAGGTTGACAACAATCTCACATTCGACCATTATGTGGCGGTAGTGGTCAGAAAAGCCTTGTATTTGGTTCATCTCATAAGTAAAGGGATTGCACCCAGAAAAATAGTGATTATTACCTCTCTGTACTCCTCCCTCATTAGACCTATAATTGAGTATAATGCCCCATTTGATATGTACATCTCCAAACATCTGCACCAACTGGAAAGGCCACAGAAATACCTCACTAAGAGAATCCATGGCATCCAACCCCTATCCTATGTGGACATGCTCAAATCACTATCACTTTACTCAGTATCATACAGTTTGTTCAGAGGTAATCTGTGTCTCACCTACAAAGCAATATCGGACCCTGCCCTACTAGAGATGCTCCATATCCGTAAGTCTAACTCTTTGCGCATTACCCACTGGAAAGGTCTACATCTAATATGTGATATCAACAAAATCTGCTGGACAGACAGGTTTGTCTCCCTGAGGCTGCCCCATCTCTGGAATAGACTTCCCATACATGTCAAACAGAGTACTTCTCTGACTCTCTTTAAGTGCAACCTTGATGAGTTAATGGGAAACCACAAATTTGTCCCAGGGGTTCCAAATTTGTCCCTCATTGACAGAGGTGACAGGTGCTGACTGAGGTTTCTTTTCTGGGGATAAACTCTTGGCTAGGCTTGTAAGGGTCCCAGGCCCATTAGATTACTAACCTTCTATGATCCCATGTAATTTAATAAATATTCTGAATGGCATATTGGTCTTTAATTCTAGTTACATTTTTCTTAACTCTAAGAAATTTACTGTACTGAAGTGATTATAAGAGATCAGAGATGCATGCTGTCTGCATGACCTAAATTCTTTACAGCAATATCCTTGCTGACCATGATATTAAAACATGTTTCCCATGATGTCGTTCTAAAATGGTATTGAGAAAATGAACTGAAGTAGTAGATTTAAACTATGTGGATGGCAAACTATACGGTGTAGCGCACCCGCAGGTGTAGCTGAAGAGATATGATTTCCTTCCTACCTGACCCTGGTGACACCCCTATTAGACGCAACACACCAAGGTGGCAAGAGGGACAGATTTTATTCTAGGTGACACATCCAGTTTAAAAAGGCAATAGCACAACCATAAACAAATTATTTCAACAGTGCACCAGTTAGCAATAAGGCAAGGTGAGAATATGTATGCAATGAAAACATACATTCACCCTCTTCCCCAGAACTCAATAGAAGAAGGTCTTGACATTCAAACATGCACAAAGAAGGCAATATTAATGAGCAGTAAAGCTTTATAATGCAGCAATACAAATACGGGAACAAATGCAATGTCATTAAGTAATAAAAGAGTCATAATGCAACAATACAGATATGGCAAAATGCAATGTCATTGAGGAGCAAACTTCTGCAAGGTAGCAGTACTAACATGAGCAAAATGCAATGTCATTGAACAATGAGGATTTATAATGCAGCAATACAAATATGAGAAAATGCAATGTCATTGAGCAGTAAAGATTCTTTAGGCCAGCAGTACTAACATGGCAAAATGCATTATCACTGAACAATAAAGATTTATAGGGCCACAATACAAATATGATTAGATGCAATGTCATTCAAAAGTACTAACACCCTCTACCCCCTTTTGATCAATTCTAAACAGACCAACTATGAAACACTCTATTATACCTTGTTCACTGGCCAGTGACTACTTACAGTCTTGCTGCCGGCATGATGGGCCAAGTTGGAGCTCATATGTATCCCAGTTATTTGTAATCCACAAAGCATCAAAGGGGGGAACCACAATCTTATAAAAATATAAAATGACAGCCAGAGCCTCTCACCACTCTGTCGAGAATATCCTAGTGACCAAGCGCCGTGTACCTCTGATGAGAAAAGCAGAAAATCACCTACTAGAACTCTGGTAAGCATCTATGGCTTCTTGGTACTAGGTCCAAGGGAACTCCTTTTCTTGTTGAATCATAGCAGGCATGGAACTACTGGTTTTAGACTTCTCTCCTGATTCCACAAAATACCATATCCTGGATTTCAGCAAGAGACAGACACAATCTGCTACTTCACTTCCCTGTCCCAAAACTCTAGAAAATAAAATCCAGTCATGCTGCAAGGCCTTTGTTCCCTTCAGCTACATGTTTCAGTCTTCCCTCCTTCAGCTAGTGTTCCAAATTCTCTTTCACTTTCAAAATTGTCTTTTATATTCCTGAAAAGGAGCTCTACCTTGTGGTGTAATGAAAAACTACAGTCTATTACTTCTAAATTAAATACAGTGGGAGCTACAGCAGTGTGTACTGGTTTGTAAATCAACAAAAAGTATAAAACTCAAATCATCCTGGCAAGTGAAAATCAAATCATCTATCTTTCAACTAAAGAAAACTACTACGCATTCCTTACAAAGTATTGATGCACAGATATAACTCAAATCTATTAGCATAATAAAAAAAATAATATGTCATGCCTTAAACTGTACAAAAACATCCATTCTCCATAATAAAAGAAGGAAAAGATATATCACACCATAAACTGTATAAAGGTACTCACTACCCAGAAAAAAAGGAATATATCATGCATTAAACAGTACAAACATAACCCTTTCCCATAACAAAATCCATTCATTTATTAGAATTATAAATAGAAAAAGAAAGAAAGTTGTTAGAAAAACAACAAAGCCTCCAGTGGAAAAAAACTGCTATAATCAAATGTGTGGATGCTGCCACACCTATTTATTTATTTGTGAACTGATAAGGGGGTAGGACTGAGTGTGTATTTAAAGATAACTGCAGAAACTGTATTTTGTTATTATTTGGTAAATTTATTGTTGTAAGTGTATTAAAAGAATATGCTTGTGAATGTATTAAAAACAATCTGTTTACTTTATGATCTTGTTTAAGTCCAGTGTAAGTATGTTATAACTATGGCATTCGTTAAAAGTGGAAATTATGCAGGGATTAGTTTTACCAACTAGTTAGGTTTGAACCCGGAGGCAAAACAGAACAGATCAAACACAGGCGACGAAAGAAAAAAACAAGAAAAATAATTTTGCTATGTTTCTGCATGGTTCTTGTTTATACTTGTAATGTTTACAATATCCTTTCACCATGTAATGCTTATGCATGAAAAACAGCCTTGAAGTTAAAAATTCAAAAACCTTGGAATCATGGTTTTGTATTAGAACAGTACCTCACCGGAAGCGCAGTAGCAAATCCAGCTCTAACCATGTCTCCAGGCTGACAATTCCCGGTGGGCTATTGAATCTGCATGAATATTCATTCCTGCACATGCATGGCAAGTAGGCAGCACAGGACTGGCATTCTATTTGAAATATAGCAACTGATGGTAGCAGGATAGGGGACTGAGAAATCAAGTAGGGGAAGCAAATCATGAATTAAAGTGAGGAAATGCATACAGTAAGCACTTTAATCAGCACAGAAAGACAGGAGCAGGTTAGTCTTTGCGTACCCTCTTCCTCAATGTAGTGTGATCTTAGAGTTGATATATTGAAGTATCCGGGGTGTTGTGGGCATAGCTCCCCCACAAGGGGGGTGTAGAGGGATGGCCCCCCTGCAAAAACAAAGAGAAAATCTAATAAAAATGCAAAGAGAAAAAGTAATAATTATTTTGCAGCTAAGTTTGAATTTGATATCCTTAGTAAGATAGACCTGGCTTGTTAAATAAAGGCTACTTTACGGGGTTGAAGTTAGTAGTGTGTGTGAATGTTAAACAGTTTACAGGAATACATGTATTAATTCACATGCAAATTACCATTCCTATTAGTCAGGAGGCATTTCCAAACCCAGTTCACCTGTCAGACACTAGCGACATGCCCACATCTATGCAGAACTAAACACGAGATACTGTTCTAATACAAAACCAGAATCACTTATACACAGAAATTAATTTAATATTTGAAAAGGTGCTCACTGATTGGCCAAACCAATCATTCTGCTCATTGTGAAATGAGAGTACCCCACAGGCAAGATGCTAAGTAGAGAATTTAAAGTGTCAAAAAAAAACAAAAAAACAGAACAATGCAGTATATTGAAAAAAAAAAAAAGAACACACACTTTTCAATTCCGGGAGCACTCCAACAATCAGACCATAGCATACATCATGAACTGTTATATTTTAAAACAGAGTCTGTGTTATTTCATGACTTCATTTCTTACTTCTTTGCCAGAAAATAACAGGCTCTTTAAGGAACAGGACGATAATGTCAGACAAAAGTATATACATTCCGTGAAGATTTGCATAAACCATGCAGTTTCTCTAGAGGGAAAAAATGACAGAGTTACATTATAAAAAACAAACAAGCAAACAAAAAAATTGCAGAGACAGAAATGTGCTGTGCATCCACTGGGCATAAGCAGTACATGCCTTGGCTGCCCTAGACTACCAGATGTTGGCTGAAGGGCACTAAACTCCTTTTATACAGCGGCATTATTTATTCCTAGGTTCATAGGTAGGTACTAGTCTATTGGCCCTAGTGCCTATATAAGCCTAGCCAAAAAGGTACCCTGGCTTTCGCCACCCAAGAAAATTATTTACCTGTGCCCCTGTTGAGCAGAGACACAGAAGTGATCCCCAGGGGGAATTTCCTATTTCCCATCCAATCATCAAAATTTTTTTTGAAGAGTGCTAATGAGGAGCTTTGTTTGATATAGATAGGTTATTTGTTCGAGAGTATGGAAGTCTCTGGGGCAGGAATCTATCCCTCCAGCATGTTCTGCTTATTGTGGTGACAAGGTTTTGGTCCCTAGAGCGTGTAGCTCAAAGGGATTGGGATTTCTTTAAGTGGAGCATGTCCAACAGCTCTGGGTTTGACATAGCTTTGTATGTTAGGCAGAGATTGTCTCTGAGTAAGCGATATGAGACGGAGTAAAGTTGGAGTTTTCTGAGACGGCATGCATAGGGCAGCATCTGTTTGAGGCCGGTAATCCTCTTTCTGAGGTATTTCTGTGGCCTTTCCAGTTGTTGTAGATGTTTTGTGAGGTACATACCAAAAGGGGTGTTGTACTCTATAATGGGTCTAATGAGTGATGAGTAGAGGGGAACAATGACCTCTTTTTTCCTGGATGAGAAACCTATTATGATGAGGTGTGCCATGTAGAAAGATTTCCTGACTACTGTGGCGATCTGATTATCAAAGGAGAGACTACTTTCCACCTGTGCCCCAAGGTCTCTTATCACACTTTCAGTGTTAAGTAGACTACCGCATATGTGGTAATTCATGAGTTTTTACCAAAAGGGATGACAATGCACTTTTTAGCATTAAGCTTGAGGCTATGGCTTTGACACGAGGCATCTGTCTCAGTGAGGCCCTTTTCAAGGATGTCCACATTGTTAGGAGTTTCGATTATGGCTCCTAGTTTGCAGTCATCTATTAACTTCATTAGCCAAACACCTTCTGTGTTAGCCTGTACTTCAAAAAAGTAGATACCAAACAGGAGACGACTCAGGACTGAACTCTGTTGTACTCCACTTGTCACTGGTCTGAAGTCGGATTTGGAGTTTGCTGCTTTCACAGTGTGGGGTCTGTCAGTGAGCCAGTTGGCAACACATCTTGTGACATAGGGATTTATGTCCAGTTTAGTGAGTTTATCTATAATCCCAGAGTGGGGGATGATGTTGAAAGTCTTGGCGAGATCTAGATAGGCTGTGTGAACCACCTTACCCTCATCTACGGCTTTGGTGACTGCTTCAAATAAGTCTATCAGGTTTAGGAGACAGGATCTGCATTTTAGAAACCCAAACTGGGTGGCGTCCAGAGTTTGGAGATTACCAATGTCTTAGTTTATAAGTTCCATGATGATACATTCCATGGACTTGCAGACCAGGCTCATCAGGCTAATGGGGCGGTAGTTCCCAGGTTCCCTGGTGGCTCCTCCTTTGTGGACTGGGATAACCATCACTGTTCGCCATTCAGTGGGCACAAAGCCTGAGGTGAGGCTATGATTGAACATGGTACTGTGGGGTGCCAGTCCGTTCTGTAGTTCATGTAGAATGCAGCCTGGGATGTTGTCAGTTCCCATGGATTCTGTGTTCTTGGCTTTGGAGAGTGTGATTTTTACCTGTGTAGCTGTGATTGCAGGAACTTTGCATTCTTCCAGTATAGACATGGGCCCTTTAGGGGGTGAGAGGGCAGTAAAGTTAGCATTAAACCTATCTGCCAGGATGTTGGTAATATCAGTTGGCTCTGTATATATAGTGCCATTGTGCTGTAACTCAGAGCAGATCTGAGTGATGCCATTGAAATTCTTGACAAAACTATAAAATGCTTTGTGGTTGTCTTTAGAAACAGTGGCAATTTTGTTTTCATAACTAGCTTTGGAGGATTTTATAAGGGATCTCAGATTCTTACTTAGGCTGACCAGGGAGTTCCTCCAATCATGGGATTTTACTCTTTTTTGCAGCAGTTTCTTTCTTTTGTTGTAGAGTTTGTTTATGGCAGGGGACCACCAGGTTGGCTTCATTTCTTTGGAGGATAGCATCTCGGTTCTGTTAGGGATAGCACAATCCAATCCATGCGCTTGTGTAAATGCCTATAAAGTCCATTTTGTAGGATTTAGCAGTCCTACCTCTATTGTCTGTCTGCATGGGTGTGGTGAAGTTTGCCACTTCTGTCTTTAGAAGTGTGAAGTTGGCTTTGGAGAATTTTTTTACGGTGGTTTCCATAATGGTGGATGGGGGTGGGATGTGGATGTCTAGGGTGATTAGCTTGTGGTTGGATCTGACCAATGAGAAATTGAACTCTGGTGTGGAACACCGGTCACCCATGTTGGTAATGACCAGGTCTAGGATATTGCTGCCCCTGATGGGGGTGTGGATAAGTTGATCCAAGGCATTGGAATGTATTGCTTGTACCTGTTACGGTGGAAAATTTGTCATTTGAGCCTTGCCTAAAAAAAGGCACTATAGTGTGACAAGAGCCTTAGACAGTATCCAGATCCCAAGGGCAACAAGTGCAGGCCATCTCTGGCAAAGCATCATGGTCTGTCGATCATGTCATCCCAGGCAGACAGATACTGCATCCCTTTAGAATGACACCACAAGCTTAACCAATTGTTGAAGTCAATCATTTTGTCATTGTACTGTGGTATCACTCTGGCCTTCTGGGTGATGGCAGGATTATACACAGGGCTAGGGTCATATCTCCCTGGGCTACAAGATTGGAGAGCTCCTCCATGTCTCTTTCCATGTAGTCCAGGGAGGTACATCTCAGGTCATTCACACCAACAAGGACAATGACATAGTCAGATTTGTATTTGTGCTGGAAATACCTGAGTGCATGAGTTATGTGGTGGATCCTGGCACCCGAGAGGCAGCTGACAGTAATTTTCTCCTTGTTTAGCCTGGTGAGTGGAACATCAGTGTGCCTGACTATAGAGTCACCTATGAATAGAGTGTTGGGTACGTTGTTTTGCCTTATGGGCTGTGGTTGAGTGACACACTGTGTTTGTAGGCTATGTGTAGTTTGGGTTGTGTTGGGAGGTGGAGGTTGCTTGCTTTTCTGCTTTGGAGGTCTCTGTTGCTTGGGCAAATTTTTATTGAGAGCCTCCATGAATGTAGGTGTGTGTTTTGTGTTTCTGTGTGTGTTTTGGTGGTGTAGGTTTTGAGGGACTATGTGATGAGTGTGGTGTGGTGCATGTGTTTACCTTCTCCTCTTGACTGTCTAGTCCAGTCTTGGATGAGGAGAGCTTTGCTTCCAGTTTGGCTATATAAGTGCATCTCTCCCAGGTTGTAGTGTTGGGTGGTAGGAGGAGTGGGTTGTCTGTGTACATGAGGCAATTGTTGCATTGCCCCAAGATGCCCAGATTCATCAGGTAGACAGGAGAAAACACTGGGAGCTGACCGATAGACAAGCCTGGATAGGTGCTTATTTATTAAGTACTAAAAACTGTTTTCCTCTAGACAAGTGAGGAAAGTTAAGTGCTGTAGTAATTTGCAGCTTATTTAGTTCTTACAATGAGTTCTGAACAAGTGCTGAGCTGAAAGAAACAGATTTGAGTGCTAAAAGTAAAAAACTCGCTAGTTCTAAGGGAAAATTTGAAGAGCAGACTTTATGGTGCCGGGAATAGTTTAAGCCTAGCTAAGTGGTGATGCATAATGTGTTTTTTTTTTAATATAGCAGTAGCAAATGAGCAAACTGATTTAAACAAATGAACCAATAAAAAGCTAAAAACTGAGCCCCGTTCCACCAGTCTTCGATCAGACAAGTTTTAAATGCACACTCCTGCTACTAGGGTGCAGGGGAACCTTCTCCAAAAACGATGGCCTGGATTAGTGCTCAGGTTATACAAACAAAGCTAGATTCAGCAGGTCTGAATCTAGTCTATGCTACAGCAAACAAGGTGTATCAATTTCAGAAAGAAACAGTTCAAATAAGCAGGCACAATAAACCTTTAACCAGAAACTCTCAGCTCAGAAGGACAGAATCTACCCTCTCCTCCCACAAGAGTGCAGACCACAAACTTTCTTAATATAAAATAATTGGCCCTAAGCCCAAGTGCTTAAACCAGAATTAATACACTTTTAGAATAACATACACTTAGCTTTCAATCGGCAAGTCCCAATGTAAAAGGATGTAAGCTACCTGTTCTGCCACAACAGTGCAGATCACAAACCTTCTTAATGTAAAACAACTGATCTGAAGCCCAAGTGCTTAAACCAAAGGCATAGGATAACAGTTACAATTTAATTAGGCTACTAACAAGCAGTAATAAATGCAGCAGAACAAATGCAATTAAGTACTTTTAAGAACAGGCAACAAAAGCAATATAAATTAATAAAGTAGGAAGAAACAGAAATACAGTAAAAGCAGATGAATAAAGTGCAATATTATATATATATATATATATATATATATATATATATATATAACAATAGAAAACAAGCAAACTGATTTAAACAAATTAACCAATTAACCAGTAAAAAAGCTCAAGACTGAGCCCTGTTTCAGCAGTCTTCATTCAGATAAGTGCTAACTGCACACTCCTGCCACTATGGTGCAGGGGAACCTTCTCCAAAAAAGATGGCCTGGATTAGTGCTCAAGTTAGCCAAACAAAGCTAGCTTCAGCAAGTCTGAATCTAGTCTATGCTACAGCAAACAAGGCGTACCAATTTCAGAAAGAAACAATTCAAATAAGCAGACACAATAAGCCTTTAACCAGAAATTCTCAGCTCAGAAGGGCAAAATCTAGCATCTCCTCCCACAAGAGTGCAGACCACAAACCTTCTTAATGTAAAATAACTGGCCTGAAGAACAAGTGCTTAAACCAGAACTAATACACTTTTAGAATAACAGACACTGAGCCTTCAGTCAGCAATTCCCAACTTGTCCTGCCATAACAGTGCAGGCTGCACACCTTAATATAAAACAACTGGTATGAAGCCTACATGCTTAAACCAACAGGCTTAGAATAACAGTTACAATTTAATCAGGCTACTACCAAGCAGTAATAAATGCAGCAGAATAAATACAATTGACTACTTTTAAGAAGAGGCAAAAGCAAAATAAGGTAATAAAGTAGGAAGAAACACAAATACAGTAAAAGCAGATGAATAAAGTGCAATTTTTTTTTAGTAAAGTGCAAGGAGAGAGGAAGTGGGTTGGCCTTCTCAAATGTTCTATCTGTATTAAGTAGAGTGAACACTAGACTGGGAAGGGTGTCTCAGATCAAATTTATAGTATGGGTGGGCAACTGCAAAGCCACCAACTATAACAACACCACAAGAATATTGTGCAAGGGAGGGGGAAACCAGTTTCAGGACAGATGAGAACAGAAAACAATACCAGAAAATATATAAAATAATTCAAAAGATAAGACTCATTTATTCTCACATAATGCCATTTTGTAATAAGAATAATCCACAGCAGTATGTGGGTAACATAGAATTTACCCATGGTTGAATATGTTTAATCACTTAGGCCTCACCTTCTTGATCAGGCCACACCAACCATGGATAAATCCAGTGCTACCCACATTCAGTCATGGATTATTGCTAAAGTCTGCTGTCTTACTGATACTTATTTACTATAAAGAATAAAAAAAATGTTAAAAGTCTAGCCTTAAAATTTTTGCTGTATTGGGTGGTGACTGCTTTTCATGTACAAGAGAAGATGTTTGTTAGAGAAAGTAAATGAAATGGGTTCTATTGTGAAATTCGTATGAGGTATGCCGGGTAGTACTCATCACTAATTGTTTGACAGCCCATCGTGTATTTGACATTAAAATGTATGTGTAAGTAACAGGTAGATTAATTTGCCTTACATACATTGCAGTCAACAATTCAAAGTACATTTTTCAATTAATCTTAATGCTTTTGGAAATATCAATCAATAAGATGGCAGTCAACAATTCAAGTTTTTAATTTACTCTAACTGCTATAGGAAATATCAAGCAATATTGGCTTAAAACCACAGGAATTTTTTGAATCTCCTATTAGACAGAAACATTTTCTGTTGACTTCACATAACAAAAAACTCATCCAAGCATGTGTGTGTGTGTGTGTGTGTGTGTGTGTGTGTGTGTGTGTGTGTGTGTGTGTGTGTGTGTGTGTGTGTCTGCATGAGTGTATGTGTGTTTACATGTGTGCATGCTCATGTGTGTAAATGTGCATGATACCTGGCACAAAAGGATACCTAATGCTTGGTACTGAATCCATTATGTCCTCATTCCTTTAGATATGTAAAAGACCTCAAGGGCATGACTAAGCAAGGCAGTTTCACAAGATGGGGGGCGGCTTCGATTTCAAGGTATAGTGACATATTTTCTGAGTGCATAACAGGCTATAATTATGCAAATGGAATATAAAATCAGAGCTGAAACTTACCTAAAATATAATTCCGCAATATCTACTTATTGAATGAAAACTGAACATGAAATGTAGATGTGAGCTTAGAAAATTAGATCTGGCCTCCTTAAGGCTATCTAAGACATTGGCAAATGTGCCATTTAGATGTTTAATAACAATACATAGGTAACTTTGTTGCCCCTAGATATGATACATCTTTGCCGTATTTCAATAAAATGAATTATGAAATGCAAAGTGGAACTATAAAACTGGTTAACTAACAAAGCAAACAAATCATACTGCATATATTTTAATACTTTCATGATGAAGTATCTTCTAAATATCTGTAGGAGAGTTTCCATGTAGTTTTCATTTTTTTTTTCATTCTATAGACCCTTGTACTAATTCCAAGGTTGACCTTTAACCCCGAACTCTACAGAACTATAACTAATACTTATATGCCTGGTCAGCAATCTGTGTTATTCTGAATTTGCAAGTCATTTAAAAAGTAAACTTGAACAGACATGCAATCCTTTTCAGTATAGTGAAGGAGACTTAACAATAATAAGATGCTGAATGCTGCCAGCCAGAGCCATGGATCACTTTCACAATGATTAAACTAACAGATCATTAAACAAGCTTTCTTAGCCATGTCCCTGCTAATTGCCATCTGTCCTCATACCGTGCTGCCAGCACCATAATATTATGTTAAAATTTAGTTAGGCTGCTTTTACTAGCCAAATCCTATTGTAGCTATACATGTTTCCTCCCTACAACTCCATCTCATATGAGTGTGGAACCAAGCACAATGCATTTGACATGGCATACAAAACAAATGGAATGCATAGCAGGAACAGAGTTTTATATAATTTAATAATATTTATGAATATAATAATATGTATAACATGGCTACTCACTTTATTTCAACAGTTTTGTGTTAAAAGCTTGTGGTTGGCCATGCATTATTTTTCCTTGGCGAGATTCTCATATGTGTGATGTAAGTTCTAATGCTTCACATTGCAAGTGGCAGTTTGGCTTTCATTATTATCTAAATCTAAATCTTTTGAAGTAGAATATAAATAATATATATATATATATATATATATATATATATATATATATATATGTATATGTCAGTGCTAAGACAGACTGCAGATTTTTAAATAATTTGTTAATTAAATCTAAAAAGCATACACACTGCTTTTCAGTGCTGAGACCAAAGTACATCTGTTAAGTTACACATTCATAGTAGCACAACATTTAAGTGTGGGCTGTGAGAGTCAAACCCAAGGTTGCAGGATGAAGCTTGGTAGTAGCAGATTACTGTAACCCCTTCTCACACTCTGCCTGTCATGTGTATAAATAAAATGTCTATAAATGCAAATTACATTGAAGTAAAGATATTCTGATGCATAAGGATAATGGTGTCTGCATTTTTCTAAATGATGTTGTATCCTGGATTATATTTTATAGTGTGAGACTTTCATTCTTTGGCCTTTATTATAATAGCTACAAGAAAGATATTTAATTTGAGTAAATATAGATGATATCAGAACAGTTTGCATTTTATGACACAAAATAGCTTTTTGAAATTTCTAGCAGCAAGGCCATAGGAACTGAAATTCAAGGGTTAAAGAAGTTCAACCACGTATTTTTTTTCATTTGCTATTATTGCAATTACAGCTATTATTCTTCCTAGCTTTCTGACCTTATCTGAAATTACTTTGATAAGTACAGACAAAATGACATTTGCAGTATCACATATGTCACTGTTCCTGCTATCAGATCCTGACTTTGTTCACAGTTTATTACCAGCTGTTGAGAGAAAATTGCCTTTGCCATTTTAAAGGTTTTGCCAGTAAGCTTTGTGTGTGCCTTTCTGTGTGTAGGCGAGCGCATGCGTGTGTATGTGTGTGGGTGTGTCTGTTTGCCTGTGTCTGTGTGCGTCTCTGTGTGTGTATCTTTTCTCTTTCAAAGATCAGTACTAGGTTACAGGAACCTGGATCATGCATATTTCATTTAAACTTAGGCAGATGGAACATGCTAATACCTCATTTCAATAATCCTGAGCTTTTCCATTATTGTAAGAAACTAGCATATCTTTTCTGGGTGACATAATCCTTTGTTTGTGTGAAACATTACAAGGTTACTACATTTGAACTTACATAAAAAAAAAGTCAAAATAATCATTTGCTGTTTTGGGCTTATATGACCATGGTTTTAGCATATCATTACACTGAAGATGCAAAACATTCACTAATCATTTTGTTGTAAAAGTGATGATGATTACAAGTTATATATCTTAAATTCTAGATTACAAAGATAATACACAGATGATTTTAAAGTGACAGAAAATCTCAAGGCTGAGTTGCAGTATAAAACAAGGTAATACAAAGTAAAATAAGACACCCAGACGTTGAACAGTATCACCTTTTAAGTGTACAGTCCCATCCCTATGCTTATACACCATGGCAGGTTGTGCTTCCAGTGCAATGCTACATTTCCTTCCCGTTCATGCCCCTTTCCCACCATCATGTCACCAAAACAGTCACTGAACTTTGCCTTTGGAGTAATTGTGGGTGTGTGCATAGACTTTATTGACTGTACCACAACCCGTGTGTGGAACCCCTTCAATTAAAGTCCATGACACTCACAACACAGAAGCCCTTGAGTGATGTCAGCAAATGATTTAGTAAAATTATGTGAGCAGGTACTTCAAAAAAAAATTAATTTTAGTCTGGGTGAAAAATACATCATGGCACTTAGCTTACAAAGTGTCGCAACATATAACAAAAATGATATTGTATACTTTAAAACAAATAAACATGTACTTTAATATTTTGCAGGAGGCAATGCCTCTTACACCCCTCAATACTGGAGATCTGCTTTACACCCCTGCTTATTATATCTATACTAATTCCACTGCTGCACTGCTATGCAGAAAGGGGGAACGTACTTTGTATAGTTATATACAATTCCCACATTACATTGGGATCATTCAACATGTGCACATTTTATATATAGGTGTTGAAGGATACAAGGCGACAAAACATCCTTTACAGACTGCATCTGAAGTCAACTCTTTATTGTAATGACATGACTTTAGTTTTTCTTTTTTCTTTCTTTCATGTCTATTCAAAGTATATTGATTTCTGCATCAAAATGATAGGTTTCCTTATATAGGAATATCTGAAAATTTTATACATGTATGTGTATCTATATGTGTGCATTAATATATACATAAATATATATATATGGGCTTCCTGCAAAAGGTCAAGAGGGCAAGTGTATGTTTGGCTGAGAGCTGTTTATGACTGACTAACCAGATGGTTGACAGTTATCCAAGAATGTACAATTCAAAGGGTTGGAGAATATGCCTTACCCAGTGTTTGTGTGAGATCGGTGTTAGTATGTCTAATTCAAAAGGGTGTGGTGGTGTAGGGGACTTGTCCCCCTGAAAAACTGATGGTGTTATTTATTTTTCGATTTTAACTGTTGCATACAACAAAGTGTTTCTCATCATATGGGTGTGGTGTGTCGATATTTGGCATTTTCAGAGATTTTACATCAATGTTTTGCATGTAGACTTTAAAGACATATACAGAACTTATGGTATGTCAGCTTTAAGTGTCATAAGTACAAGGAGGGTGAAATCAATTTATAGTATATCTATGTATATATACTAGATATATATTATATATTAAATATATAGATATATAGATATAAAATACATTTGGGAACTCAGTGTGCAACATATAGTCTAGCTGAAACCAACCTTCAAAGTTGTCACTTTAAGTTATTATTGCAAGAGTGAAGTAATTTTTCAGAGCTACTTTTATTATTACAGTTTCATTCAGTGATATGAAGTGATGAATGGGGAAGACCCCTCCTCACCTTCATAATGTGTGGTAAATCTAACCCTAACCTTGACCCTGCCCCTAATCCTAATGTACTTCTTAAATTAGAAAAAAAAAAAAAAACTTATAACCATAACACTACCACTATTGGGACAAATTTGAGCTGAATGTGGTAAAGGTTTGTTTAGTGCATCGGAAAAGGATTTTTGTTTTCCTTTTTTGATGTACTAATTTTTGATGTGTTATATTAGTGATATAATGACTGGTTGACTTTTTTGGTTACAGTTTTGTGTTACATTACATGATGACCAATCATTATATAAATATGCACACAAACACACACACACACACACACATATATATATATATATATATATATATATATGTATATATATATATATATATATGTATATATATATATATATATAGATATATATATATATATATATATATATATATATATATATATATATATATATATATATATATATATATATATATATATATATATATATATATATATATATATATATATATATATATATAAAGAGAGAGAGAGATAGGCATGCAAAGATAGATAAACAGAAAGACAGAAATACCATATTGATAAGTTGGAACCGTCTAATGATTATTTCTGCTCAGTTGCAATGTTAATCCTCCAAGGAGACATGTTTTCTATTGGTAGCACTTCTCTACTACCAAGCCTGAAATATTGACCTTTTAGCCCCATCAATGAGTCTTTTGTGCCAATGGTTAACTTTTAGTATCTGTCAAAAGGATGGCCTCCTAGATTTAGAACCTGAGTCAAATGTCTATGTTTTCACAGACTTTCCTTTAGAATGAAAAGCATAATGTTTTATTGAGCTGCTTGACTGATGAATGGTGTGGTGTGCAAACCTCTTTGCAGGTTACTCGGTTCACTGGTAATTTCTCAGATGATAATAATTTGTAGATTGACATTAAGGGACATATAAAGAAACTTTGTTCACTTTTGATTTGTCTCCCGAAGCTCTGGGTGTTTTCAAGTAGAAATATATGTCTGTGCTTCATAAACTTTAACTTTGCTTTACTGAGAAATCTTTTGGTCTGATGTCTAATGAACCATAACCAGAATATTCATGTGTGCCATGTCTGAACTTACTCTATAGGCATTTTATAAAAGCCGTTTTATGTGTTGTGAAGATCTGCTTAATTTCAAGTTTTATCCACAGGAGTGCAACGTCTTTTGGCACATTTTACATTTGGGTAAGAATAACTTAGTAGTGTTAGCTGGATATTTGCAAGAACTGACTGAAATTTCTTTGTATGGTAAAAAAATGTTACCATTCTTTGCTGAGCATGTCTAAGTTGTTTCTATTTGAGGGTAGTAGCATATGCACGGTCAGCCTTAGAAGAAAATATACTTTAATAAAATCCGAATATCTCCTTCAGTGAAGTAATCTGCCTGTCGGTTTCTGCAGTTATAAGCCAATTAGACAAACAAGGAGTGCATTTACAAACAAAAAATATATATAGTTAAATGATCAAAGTAATAACTGTACACAGCTTTGCAGTAGCATGTAATAGCAGCATATGCGTATAATCCAAAGAAGACTGCCGATATAAATGTAATACAAAGGAATAGTTCCAAAATACAACATTTTCCAGTGGTAGGTATACACAACTTATTTGATTTTAGATGCACAACAATGAGAAAACATATAAACACCTTTTCCTTTTTTCAATTCCCTCACACACTAAATGGGTAACAAAAAAATACAAGGAGAAGACTGAAAACAAACATTTAATAGCAGTTAAATCTGGGAGGTGACGACAGTTAGTGTACGTAACTCTTTGATGATATAATTCTATTTGA
>NC_056725.1:1610524227-1610570593 GCF_019279795.1 Protopterus annectens
AGCAATTTTCTATCAGTAATCAAGTCAATAATTAAATCCTGTTCTTGATTTTGGGGCTTTGCCCACCTCCCCCATCACTTTTGTTTTTTTCTGTATTTTTTAAGCTAATAAGTGGAGAGTTATAGACTGACGATTCGTTGTACGTTGTCCTTAAGTGGCAACACTGATCAAATTGTTACAGAAGATACTGTATCCAAACAATAGCATTAATTTGTAATTCTTGTAAGAATGTGGGTCTTAATACACCCACCTGCTTTGCAAAATACAAGCAAATAATTTACGTTAGGCTCATTATGTATCTTTCTGCTACACCCATCAGTTCCAGTCACTGATATCTGGTAACGGTTCCCAATATATTGCATTTCCTGCTTTACGTTGAGCTGTTCTTTTCCTTTTTGGGAACATGAACTATGGGATTGACTGGAGAACAAGGCACATAACGACTGGGCATGATTCTGATTGTGTCTGCAATGATTAAAACAATGGTTGTGCCTCAGTAGTCTTTTAGCTGGAACTCAAGAAGCAAATTTTGCTTTTTTGAAATGAGAGTGAAGTCCTTACATTGTGAATGGTTAATTACTACGAGCACTTGGCATGCATTGTTTTAATTGTCTGTTGTGCTCTTTGGAGTTATATTGTCATGTAGCACTGTAGTTGGGAATACTACTTAGGAAAAACAGCTTGTTTTACTTTTTTAGATTGTAGTCTTATAGGGTCTTGTAGTTATAATCCCCTAAATGTATTTTATATGTTTATTACAAGGAGGCATTGTCTGAATCAGTGCTGACTCCTACTGTGCATTCCCGTTGCAGTGTGTGCAATAGATCTATATAGTATCCAGCTGGTTGCTGCAGTGTTGTTGCACTTCATCAGCTGTAACTGTTGGGGAGTATTAGTATTTGCAAGAGACTGTATAATTTTCAAGTTACCCATGACTACCCGTGACTACCAAATAAAAATTACTGAAGTACAAATCACTCTAAACAAGATAATGCCACTTCATATTGTGCTACAGATTGCCTTCTAAGACTATACCCACTGATTATCATAAACTGAATTGCCAAAAACGTCAATACTTTTGTGATGGGATTCTAATTATTCAGCTATTAATTGAAAGACATAAGCATATGCATATAATCAGCTTACCCACTGGAGGTATTAATATGCAGTATATTGTTCTAACAAACATGGATCTTTTCTATTCCCCACATGTTGTATCTAAATCCCTGATCAAATCTGATCACAATGCAGTTGCCTTTTCTGTCAAAATTACATGCAACTATTTATTAAACACCACTGAGTTTAAGGATTTAAAAAAAAATGGTTAAAACTCCATGAAGAGTTTTCATAATTGCATTGCACTGCCTCTCCATCCATTCAGTTGTGTGTCCATCAATATTTCAGAGTTCTATCAAGAAGTTCCTAATAGAACTGAATATAATGGGAAATTTAAATATAAATCACATTGGTGGTCTATCCATATCAACGAGCTCTGCAATAAAGGAAAAAGGTTACTAAATGCCTACACCAAATTGCAATCCACCACCAAATGGGCTCCATCAAGAGAATGAGTGCACGATTGAACAATAAATCCCCATTTCGAAGGTTAAATTGAAGTATGAACTGAATATAGCAGTATAAAAATAATGTAATTACAAACTAGTTTCAGCTCCGTCAGGAAACTTAGAAATAAGACCAAGCTAATCTATAGTATCAATACCCATTCCATTCAAAAGGACATTGACAACATACTTGTAGATACATGTGATAATTTCACATCAGCTACAGTCAAACATTTTAAAAAATTCCTGAGTTGCAGTCTCCTCTAAGGGTTACTATAGATCATGTCTTAATTGCCATCAGTAAAACCGAAAGTACCATGTCCATGGGGCTGAATTATATTCTTGGATGCATAATTGTTAGTGCCAAATATGCCCCAGCAGAGCAAATACTAAACTTTTTTCAAACTAGTTCTCTAAACTGGATATATTCCTGAAGAGTGAGAAATGGGTATTGCAATGCCCTTGCATACAGGCAATCCTTTCTCTTACTCCAGTAACTATGCAGTCTTTAGCATAACTAATCTACTATATAAAGACTTGGAATACATCAAGTCAGACTTTATAAACTTAGAGATTGAAAACATTACTGCTCTGGACCTCCACAGTTGCAGGAGCTGATCATGGGTACTCAACTTTGTAAACATTTTTGAAAAAGATCTCAGAAACTGTGGATAGCTGAAACTTTTAACATGATTCCTCATGTTAGTATTATCCACAAGCGCAGAGACTTATGCATAACAATTTGTATTTTGAAATGGATAACAAACTCGCTGTCAGACCGACTGCATAGTGTTAAAGTCACTGTAGCCATGTCAGAAAGGAAAAAGCTGACCAGTGGTATTCCATGAGCTTCTGTGCTGGTAGCCCTTCTATTTGATATCTTCTTCTTTGACCTTCAACCCAATAACCCAGACTTACTAATTAAGTTTGCCAATGACTGCAACCTAGATGTTTGCTGGTGCAGCTTGGTTTAGGTCATGAAATTGGAAAGATAATAGACTTAAACTAATTGATAACATGAAATATTGCTGAATTTGGGAAACAAACCTCCTCTGTGACATCAGCAATGACAGCAACCCTGTACAGACTGATAGAGTCATCCAGTGGTGGCTGGTGACTTCAAATTAAATGAGGGCTGCAGGAGACAGCTGAATGGGTGGGGCCAATGGGAAGGGGTGTGGCCAACTATAAAGGGGTGGAGCTATGCTCAAAAGCACAACTGGAACTTTAATTAAATATGCTGCCCTGGGTGTCAAACAGTCATTACGAGAGTCCAATCAAGACAAAATGAAGTGTAGAAGAAAAAAATATTTCAATGCATTGGCTACATGACAACTTACTTAATATCAAGATGGAACAGGTTGTGAGGCATGAAAAAATAAATTACTTTTTAAATACATTACTGGAATGCCAGTCAAAATAAAGTATAAAAAGCAAGCAGCACTCAACTCAAACCACTACTCCTTGCACTGCAGTTCTAATTATAATTTATATTCAGCTTTATAAAATTACCAAGTAACATGCTGAAAAGTAGCAATCTCTGTGATACCCCCACTTGTAAAAATGTTTCTTATCCAAAAAAGACCTGCTGCCTGACACAACTATCTACTTGTTTCATGGGGAAGACATGATCAAAGTAAAAAATGAACAGCAAACAAGAAACAAGCTCAAGATAAATTGCTTAAAGGATTCCTGCACAAGTTATGGACCACACATGATAGATTGGCATTCTGTTTAGTTTACAGGTAAGCCTGCAAAGATGACTGCAAGTCTCCAACAAAAGATGACTGCAAGTCTCCAACAAATGAAATGAGCGTCTGAAAATACTGTAATCCTGTCCTTTTATTACAAATACTGTCATATGCATTTCAGTACCCAAGGCTTATACATTATCTAGTTATGTAAATATTCTCGGCATGGCAACAACGAAAAGGCTTTCAATGCTGGCAATTATTTAACAGTATGCTTATTAAAGCATACTTGCATCTTACAATCTCCGACAAGCTTACCTGATGGTCATTAAATCATTGCTACTTAAACACAGCAACAGGGCACTGTGACAGCATGCATTTCCTGAATAATAAGCATAAATCAACAGTATAAAAATATGACAGAAAACCAAAACATTCTGCAAAATCAAGGACAGATAAAAAGCCATGGTCATACTTGTGGTCTACCTTGGATGGTGGAATACTCTGCACACTTACACTGCATAGCTGCTCCTTGCCTTCCTTGGACACATCCAGAGCCACTACAATGGGGCATGGGGTGCAAGAAGTATGTCACAATTTGAAATGTCTCTGGCTGACAGTGATGGCTCTGACACTTATACCTCTCAACTTCAGAGCAAGAAATCTGGACAAAGCCATACATAGAACTAGAAGGGGGACACAGGCCCAAAAATAAGGACAATTTTTAAATATTGCTCTTATTAACTTAGATAATAGAACAGTAGTAGGTCTTGCATTAGTACAAATTTTCTGAAGGGTATGAAATCTGAAACTCAAATGTCTGTCATTATTTTCTAACTTCAATCTGTAATGACTTGCCACTAATTTGCCAGAAAACCACAATTTTACAGACCAAAATGTGATGCAAAAATATAAAGTTGCCACACAATACAGATGGGAACCTGTCAAAAAAGGGACACATTTTTAATATTAACACTGTTAACTTGAGCAGCTAACAAAATAAGAGCATCTACATGCATTTCTGAAATAAAAGTAATCTATAACTCTGATCATTACAGTTATATATAATTGTAAACCCTCCACGTTTTCTTCCAAAATTGCCATTTTGAGGAGGGATTATTAGGGGAGAACAACATTTTGAGCCAAAATTGGGGACAATGGAGAGGTTTGGATATTCCTAACTCTACAAAGCGATTTGCACATACCTCTTAACCTCTTAATGCAGGAAATCTGGACAAGGCCAAATATATTGGGGGAACATACAAACACTACTAAAAAATGCTCTCGTATAAACTTAAGAAAGTTGATAGAATAACAGGTCTTGCATTAGCATGCATTTTTCTGAAGGTTATGACATCTGAAACTCAATGCCTGTCATTTAGTGACTTCATTCCTAAATGATTTGCTAGAAAACCACAAATTTTATGAGGAACAAACCAAAAATAAGAAGCAAATATCTATTCATTCTGCAAACATATGGACAACTGAGAGGTATAGTTCAACTGGGTCTGTCTAAGTTTGTTACCCCCCCTCACAAAAATCATGGTCGAATGGAGCTCCCCCCTGCAGCCATTCCAATGTCCCATTCCTTGGTTATTTTGCCTCATTTACCATAAACACTGTAATGTGCATACTGTTTTACTTCTGCGATAATTTAGATTTCATTTGAAAGTTTTATTTTGCATTTTACAGCACAAACCCTAATAGATATCTATTAAACAAAGCAATGCAGTCTCACAATGAAAATAGACTTAGCATTAAAACTTCTCTGCCCTTGAAACTCACATGCATTGAAACAGCATTAATACCCACATTCAAAGAAAATACATTTTGCCAGTGGCAGTAAAGATTAACTCTGAGCTGTTTTCAAAATCATAGGCTCTTTGAATATGAAACATACACATGCTCTTTGATACACCTTCCTGACTGTATTCCATTATATTCCTTGTACAATACAGTACAGTTGTTAGAAGGCATTTTAAATTTATTGTTTTGAACATTTTTCCAGTAAACAATGAAACAAAATGCATACACCAATGACAAAACTGCCCAATTCAGAACATTTCCATCATAAAAAGTCTACTCAACCTTCTATTGTCCACCAGTATCAGTAAATATGTGCAATCTCTGAAGTAGTAAAATCAACATTAAAGAAATCTGTAACTAATAAAGAGGTTGCTGCTAGCAAACAACTTTATATGTCATTGTTTCATCTACAAATAAAATGTCTGTTGCCCTTGAAGAATAAATTGCCTATGTTGCATGCATTAAAAAAATGATAAGCTAGTAATACCGCAATAGGGAATAGATAGCAAACTGATAACAGGTTCATAGTTACTAGGTTTCCTTGCCAAAAAGGACTGCAGCATCCACCCCCTTTACAATATAGTACAGTATCAGCAATGCATCTACCTACTGGGGGAGTAGAACCCACAGCCTACTGCATTCAAAGCAAGTACACAACTTGTTGTGCTATTAACAATGCAAGCAGACTTAGCATAAGCAGCACTAAACTTTTATTCCCCTGCAGCTCTCAGCTCCTTGTAAAATTTACTTGACACTCAGCTGTATCTCTGAACTTTGCAGCACAAGAAATCTGGAAAAAGCCAAAATTTATTGGGAGGGGGGATAAAAGGTCAAAAACCAGGGACACATTTTAAACATTGCTTGTATAATGTTGGAAAGTTGCTAGAATAAAATGCTGTGTTACCACCATACATTTCACTGCCACATCTTGAACCCAGGGGACCCTGTGCAAAACAGTCAGAGCAACATACCACTATGCCAAATCAGCTGTTTTGTGAAAGAGGAAGACGGAAACTTAAATGGCTACCATTTAATGAATTCAGTTCTCTCCATAGCACAGCTGTCAACCTCTTAGCACAAAACACCTGAACAAAGTCAATAATGGGTGAATACAGCCCCCAAACTTTCAGTGAATTCAGTTCTCACCATAGCTCTCAACCTATTAGCAAAAAAATACCCGGACAAAGCCAGTAATGGGGGAATATAGCCCTCAAACATATTCAGTGAAATCAGTTCTTACCATAGCTCTCAACCTTAGCAGAAAACCTGGATGAAGCCAATAATGGGGGAGTACAGTCCCAAAAATAGGGACAAATTTCAAATATCCATCTTATACACTTAGAAAATTGCTAAAATAAAAGCTTTTGTGTTACCATGCACTTTCTGAAGAATATGAAGTCTGATATTCAAATGTGTGTCATTTTTAACATTTGTTAACCAGGAAAGTCTGACTTGGAACAAAAGCTATTTTTTAGCAGAGGCCCAGGGAGAAACACTCCAGACAGATACATGTCTTTGTAAGATGGGAGGACACTACAGGAAACAAGAAGGTAAGGCACCCCAGCCAAGAATCAAACCAGAGAACATGTAGCTGTTAGGCAACAATGCTACCACTGCACCAATGCACTACTGGCTTTGCAAGGAGTGGACACAAAAATACAGAAACCGCAGATTTTATGAAGAACAGAACAAGTATGAGGGAAAAATCTGCAACATTTTTACAAATGGTGGTGGGTAGGGAATTCAGGCTCTTGCCACCTGGGCCCAAGGTGCAGGGTTCAAGCCTTATTCTCTACCCACCACCATGTAGCACCTGGGGCATTACACACACACACACACACACACACACACACACACACACACACACACACACACACACACACACACACACACACACACACTAGATGTAGATCCCTTTGTTGCAGCATTAAATACACACACACACCCCTACCTGGATAGATGTAGATCCCTGTGTTGCAGCATTAAATCCACAGCTGTTGGAGCACTACAAGCCTGCCCATGCATTATATCCTTCCCTACATCCGTTGGAGCATTATATCCACTTCAGCCCATGAGATCTTCTTCCCCCGATGAGAGTCCCAGCCTGCCGACGTTGCAGTCTGAGTCTGATCCCTTTCCTGCGACAGTCTCTGCAGTTACAACTGCATAGACTTCTGGGATTTCTGCTCTTGAATGTTTCCTAATCCGGACTGCTGCTGAGACAGTCTGCGCATGCTCCAGACTGTCTCAGCAGCAGTCCGGATATTGGAAATGCTGCTAGTGCGCATGCGCGAAGGTCCGCTATTTGCGATCATTTTTTAATTTTTTTTCTTCTTTTCTATTTTATTTTCTTTTTGTTTTACAGCTGGGGGGCTGCAGTCCAGCAGTCCAATAACACGGGCTGCCCCTGGAGTCATCTCAGATCTTGGTACATTCATTGAATATTCCTTATCCAGTGGCCACCATTTCAAAACATAAGCCCGGAAATCCTTCTGCTCATCTATATCAAAATTATTTATTATCCCTCTCCACTCATTCCCTTCTCAGACCAGTTATTGAGTACAGTGCTCTCTTTGATATATAGTACACAATTTGAAAGACCCCAGAAATTCCTAACTAAAAAGATCACAGGCAGGAAATCAATTAACTACCAAAGTACACTTGAATCTCTATCACCATATATATAGACTTACAGACTCCTCTATAGTGATTTATTTAAGCATTTAGGGTGATGAAGAGCCCTTACCTCCCTGGTCTCCTATATGTTCATGAAACTAACAGTGCCACAGCACCCATACTAATGAGTTAACTCTTCAACAATAAATTAATAAGTTTATACTGGAATGACAAACTGAGCTACAGCACATAGCCAATCTCTGGACTAAACTATCCATTTTATTATACAGAAGAAATCCCTAACTATATTTAAGGTGAACCTTGATAACTGGATTGGTAGCCACAAGTTCTCCCTGGACCTATCTTGTGTTACCATCCTGAAGACAGGAGATGCCATATGAAAGTGAGTGATGAAAAGACTTTAATGGTGCTTGGGCATCTGACTTGTAGGTCCTATGATACTATTCTTGCAGGGAACATTAAGTTTGCATCACACACTGAAACATTTATTCAAGATATTCATTAATTGTTATCTGCACACTGGATTGTTGCAGAGATATCTAATTACTGAGTGCTGCACAGCTGGTAAATATTTTTCATATTCACATCCTGCGTGCACATTTTCAGTATAGATTTCTATAAAGAATTATATGCTGTACTTGAAATTCTAAAAATAGCTGAGAAATTTCATACAGATATGTAAAAAATCCTATTCTTTAACTTCTTTTTTGCTATCAGTGTTGGCTTTTTCAGCACAAAATATTATTGTCCCAGTCCCCTTCAATAACCACATATCACACCGAATGACATTTGATGACCTTCATTAAACTTTAAACATAGCTCTGATAACCAATGTTTATTAATTAAAGCTGAACATATTATAGCTGATTTGAACCACAGCATAAACATCCATGTAATGTTAATTAGGACATAATGACCACACTCATCCTGCCCAGGAAGCAGTGTCCATACCTCCCCTCACTTACTTTATTTATGAAGCAGAGTCAAACAACTCACTCCATATACCATTTACTGAATTACACATCCAACCAAATAAGTCAGCAGAGCGTGACATTACTCATCCTGACCCAGTAAGCAGTATCCATACCTCAACTCACTTACTTTATTTATAAAGCAGCGTCCAAGAACTCACTTGATATGCCATTTATTGAATTACACTTCCAAAAAATAAGCAGCATCCTTACCTCCGCTCACTTATATTTACCACTTAAACATCCAAGCATCACATGGGAAACAGAAGAAAGCAAGCCTGTCCCTCTTCTCCGTCCTACCCAGACTCAGGAAATAGCCACAATCCCCATCAATCCACCAAAAAAGGGAGGGAGGGTGGGTAGCAAGTGCACTCCAAAATGTGATCCCTTACCCAGCTGCACTTGTCTAAACCTCTTAAGCCCCTCCCCTTACTTAATTTCCTACAAATCATCCCTCCTACCCATTAAACCCTTTAACCCCCACCCCCCACCCTCATAACTCCTACTGCTATATTTGTCTAACCCCTCAGAAGATGTCCCTGGACAAATTCGTTCGTTACCAAATCTCATTTATGTTATTAATACTTCATATAACATTGAATAGATAAATAATAAAAATAACTTGCTTTAATACAGTGAAACCAAAAATTACAAAAGGTATGAGTACTAAATAAGCTGAAGCCTGGTAGACTATTTAAGCAGCAATTAGACAATAATGGCTCATTACTATTCGAAAGCAAAGAGACAGCCAAACAGTGTGCCCATTGTAAATCAAACACATATGAATAAAAAAAAGTCTGTCTGTTGAAGTACAATTAAGTGGCCAGACATTTCTATTGGAAAGTACAGGAGGACACACCAAAGCATTAGAAAAAGCAGGTAGGTTTAGCAAACCTAAAACAGGAATACGTGTGATTTCATCATATTTTTGTACTGTCCCTGTAAATGCCTGCTTCACCCCACATTGACAATGTGTAAATCCTGATATACCCACGCACAGCTGTTGATTTTGGTTTATGATGTTATAAAGCATACTTCTTGATGCATAGTGTATTTGCAAACAATGTATGAATGAATGGTGGAATCATCACACATTTGCAGAAAACTAATTCTTAAAATAACTTTGGCAGAGCAGATTGCATGTTCATCCAGAAAACCAAGGTTATTAGGAATAACCTGCAATGCATAGTCAAGAAATATGTTTTCTAAGATGTTCTACTCATCAGCTGCAGAAAACCTAGGATGGTTTAAAATGTATCTGTCAGCATTACTTTCTAAATCAGGCCAACTAATTGTATCAGAGCGTATCCTTTTCCTCCTTTTTCTGTGTGCACCTAGTCAACATCTATGTGTTTACACCTGCAATGGAATGGTGGATGTGTCAAAAGTGAAAACAAGTGATACAAAACTTCTGAAACACTGCTGTGTAGTAGGGTATAGCTTATTTTCATTTTTCTTGCAGCCTGAGCTTTGCAAACCTAACCTATATATTAGAACTACAAGACAAGCAAAAAAATATGTTTTGAAGTGCTCATACCAATTTCTTCATTATTATTATTATTATTATTATGATGCAAACTATTTGTAGCTTTCTTGTGGCAGTATTCATGTTACGTCTCTGCTAAGAGTCAAAATAATTCATAGCATTTTTGGAAAATCAGAATAAAATTTGTTGTTATTATTGTCACCTTAATCATTATCAGTATTGTTTTCAATTCAAGAGGCTGGATTTTATTTTGTTTAACAGACTGTGGACACTAAGCTATCCATATCAAATTCAGAACCAGAGAAATCATTTTTATAGTTGCAAAAATCACAGTTTTCCTAAAGTCTGAAAGGCACTACCATTTAAGTTATGTAATGGACTACATTGCACAATCTAAAATGTTAATGCTGAAATTCATCTTGAAACAGTAATAACCTACAAAATTAAACAAATGCTTCTGTCTGCTGTATATCTAAAGGTAAATTTGCTGCATTTCAGAATCTGTGTTGTCATGACAATTGGAGAAAATTCTGATCTTTATGAAATTAAGATGCAAAAGGAAGTCAGCACGAAGCCAGTTTAAAATGGAAGTCAACAGAGTTTAGGTAAACTGTCCCTCCCATCCCAGCTGGTGAACACTTTATTGGTACCAGCCATGGATGACTTATCATGAAAAAAGAACAGTGTTTCTTCAGGAAAACAAAGAACTGCTGGAGTGATTTCTACACGCTGTAGCAAATCAATGTAGTCTACACAGACATCTTCTCTGCAGGGAAGAGCCAACTACACTGTGAAGAGAATATTCATGGAGGAGAAATCTTAAGTGAAACTTAAAGCAATGCGTGCACTATCCTCCAGAGAGGAAATCACTATTCTTCCAGTCTCAAAATAACACTACATGTATCAAGTAGGTGGCCAGTTGCTCTGAACAGCAGAGTGAAGCTTTGAATAGCTATTGAGTTTAATCTAAGGATGGGTTGAATCCTGCTATTATGTTGTTCCAAACAGAAAATAAGCTAGTGACATTCAGGTTAAGTTCCTATGGAGTTTCATTCCTGCAACCAATGACTCAGTAAACAGCAGGTGGGCTTTAATAAATAGAAGAAGTCCATTAGCAGACAATATCAGTAAATGACTGACAAAGACATTTTTCAATGCAATAATATAATATCATATCATCAAAGCATAAAGTCTGAAGTAAACCTTAATGGCTCATACCGTTATAATGACATAGGGCAGTCACATTAAACACAAGATGGCAGCATGGAATGTCTTGTACTGTCCGTATTTCTGCCTGAGTTTTTGTCACACATTTCATGGTATGCTAAATGTTTTCAAAGTAATGTTTCTTGTGGCTATAAATTATCAGCAACATTTCTAGAGTACAGTGTTGTGAAAATTATTGAAATTATACAAATATGTCCTTTTATTTTTGTTTTTACTTTTTATCATTGTTAATGAGGACAATAAACTGATCCATACAGACCCATTTCGAACATTGACATCAGCATTCAAAGCCAAAACAAAATGCAATACATACGGAGTACATTTATGTATATGCACAGAAATCTTGCTATTATGTTGCTCCATGCAAAGTTACCAATATAAAGGTTTTGTATTCCTATTATGTTTCATACACACATCTTGTGATTTAGTTAGGGACAAGTATAAAGACATGTTTATTTTGTTAAGCTATCATAATCTGGATATAACATTCAGTACAAGATGGTATTTATGCTCTGGAACTTCATAAATGCGATTTGGAACAGACCGATTTGTCCAGGGACATCTTCAATGTGGGGAGTAGAGTAATAGTAGTAGGAATTTAGTAGGGTAGGGGGAGGATAGGGTTAAATAGGAAGAAGGGTGATTAGGAGGAAATGACGTAAGGGTAAAAGGGTTGTAGGAAACTGTAACTAGAGTAGGAGTCACATTTTTGGGGTGAACTTGCTAAATGGCAAGCTTACTTACAGGACAACCTGAATACTGTAGTGACAGGTAGGCTGTGGTTTATTGGTGGCATTTGGAGAGAAAGTGGGTAATGTTGGATTTTTTTTTTGGGGGGGGGGCAGGTTGGAGTGTTTTTGACTAGTTTCCTAGGTTTCATTTTAAGAAAGTTCCAGAGGTGGGACAGTTTTCCTCTTGGGTTGTTAGGTATTGTAGTCCTTAAATTTGTAATAGGTTCATAGGTTGGTACTAGGCTATCAGCCTTAGGGTCTATACAAGCCTAGCCATAACAATTCCCTGGATATTTCTTCCCACAATATTTACTTCCCTGGACCCCTGTCTAGCAGGGTGACTGACACGATCCCAAGGGTGAATTTCCTATCTCCCATCCAATCATCAAGGTTCCTTTTGAAGAGGGCCAAGGAGGTGCTCTGTTTGACATGTATGGGCAGTCTATTCCAGAGTATGGGGAATCTCTGGGTCAGGAACCTACCCTCCAGCATGTTTTGTTCATTGTGATGACAAGGTTTAGATCCCTGGAGCATGTGGCTCTGAGGGATTGGGATTTCTTTAAGTGGAGCATGTCCAGCAGTTCAGGGTTTGGCATGGTCTTGTATGTTAAGCAGAGATCGCCTCTGAGTAGACAATATGCCACAGAGTATAGTTGGAGTTTTTTTAGACGGTCAGCATATGGCATCTGCTTTAGGCCTGTGATTCTTTTAGTGAGGTATTTCTGTGGCCTTTCCAGCTGTTGCAGATGTCTTGTGGGCATTATACTCTATAATGGGTCAAATGAGGGATGAGTACAGTGGGACAATGACCTTTTTTTTTCTGGATGAAAAGCCCTTAGTGATGAAGTGTGCCACATAGAAGGATTTCCTGACTGTTGTGCCGATGTGGTTATTGAATATGAGACCACTGTCCACCTGTGTCCCTAAGTATCTCATCACTTAGTGTACTGCCACCTATGTGGTAATTCATGGGTACATGTTTTTTTTCAAAGGGGATAACTATACATTTCTTGGCATTAAGCTTGAGCCCATGGCTCTGGCACCAGGCATCTGTTTCTGTAAGGCCCTTTTGTATAATATCCACATCATTTGGGGATTTAATAATGGCTCCCAGTTTGCGGTCATCTGCAAACTTTGCTAGCCAAAGTCCCTTAGTGTTGGCCTGTACTTCAGAGAAGTAGATGCCGAACAAGAGTGGTCCCAGGACTGAACCCTGAGGTACTCCACTTGTCACTTGTCTGGAGCTGGATTTGGAGTTGGCTACTTTTACAGTCTGGATTCTGGCAGTAAGCCAGTTGGCAACCCATCAAGTGACACAGGGATTTATGTCCAGCTTAGTAAGTTTATATATGATTCCAGAGTGGGGGATGGTGTCAAAGGCCTTGGAGAGGTCTAGATAGGCTGTGTGGACCACCTTACCCTCATCCACAACTATGGAGACTGATTTGAAGAAGTCAATTAGGTTCAGGAGACAAGATCGGCCCTTCACAAACCCAAACTGGGTGGGCTCCAGTGTTTGAAGGTTGCCAATGTCTTTGTTTATAAGTTCCTTGATAATGTGTTCCATGCCCTTGCAGATCAGGCTCATCAGACTGATGGGACGGTAGTTCCCGGGATCCAAGGTGGATCCCCCCTTGTGCAGTTGGATAACTGTAGCTGTGTGCCACTCAGTGGGCACAAAGCCTGAGTTGAGGCTATGATTAAACATGACACTTAGGTGAGGTGCCAGTTCATTTTGTAGTTCATGTAGTACACAGCCTGGGATGTCATCAGGTCCCATGGATGCTGTATTCTTAGCTTTGGAGAGTGCTGTTTCTACCTGTGTGGCCATGATTACCAGAATGTGGGAATCTTTTGGTATTGAGATGTGCCCTTTAGGGGGTGAGAGGGGGATGAAGCTGGCATTAAATCGATCTGCTAGGATATTGACAATATCCTTGGGATCAGTATATTTAATGCCATTCTGTTGTAGCTCAGAGCAGATCTGAGCATTGCCATTTAGATTCTCGACATAACTATAGATGCCTTGTGGCTGTCTTTGGAATATCTAGTAATTTTATTTTCGTAACTAGCTTTTGAGGATTTTATGAAGAATCTCAGCTTCTCACTGAGGCTGGTGAGGGAGTTTTTTGCATCCTGGGATTTTCCTCTTTTCTGCAACAGTTTCTTCCTTCTGTTGTATTGTGTGTTTATAGCAGGGGACCACCAGAGTGGCTTCCTTTTTTTGGAGTAGAGCATCTTGGTTCTATTTGGGATGGCATGATTCATGCATGAGTTGATGTGCTCGTACAGTGCCTTAGTGTATGATTCTGCAGTTGATCTTTCAGATCCTGTCTGCATGGGTGTCATGAGGTTGGTCACTTTTGACTTCAGTAGCATGAAGTTGGCTTTGGAGAAGTTTTTTAAGGAGGTTTCCTTACTGGGGGGTGGAGGTGGGATGTGGATGTCAAGGGTGATTTGCTTATGGTCAGACCTGACCAATGAGGGGGTGACCACTGGTGTGGAGCATCTATCTTCCATGTTGGTAATGACCAAGTCTAGGATATTGGAGCCCCTGGTGGGGCAATGGATTAGGTGATCCAGGGCATTGGAATTTATGAATTTCAAGAACCGTTGGGAAAAGGAGTTGGTACCCGAGTAGTTTTCCCAGTTTATGGCAGGGTAGCTGAAATCACCCAGTATTAGGGTCTTTGGTTGTATCTTAATATTTTCCAGTATGTTTAGAAAGGTGTAGTGAGAATCTTGGGGCATGGTGGGGGATCTGTAGCAAGATACAGTTTGGATTGCAGTCTTACCTAGTGTTAGTTGCACCTGGAGAATTTCAGATGCATTGTGTTGGGCAACCAACCTGGAAGTATAAATATCCTTGGTGAATATGGACACTCCTCCACCTTTAATGTTTTAGTCTTGGTTTTGTGGACGAAAAGTGTGGTAAGAGTTGTAGCCGGGTATTGCAGGGGTGCTGTCTGGAGTCTTGAACCAGGACTCAGTTACTGCACAGATATCGATGTTCTCCATTTTTAAGAGTGCCTCGAGAGAGTGCATTTTGAGGTTTAGACTTCTAGCATTGAGTAGCATTACCTTCAGATTTTGCATGCTTGTATCTGTTATGGTGGTGGTTTTGTCCTTTGAACCTTGCCTAAAAAAGGCACTATAGGGGGGGGCAAGAGCTTTAGCCAGTAACCTGAATCCCAGGGGTGATAGGTGCAGACCATCTCTGGCATAGCATCGTGGTTTGTCGATCATGTCTTCCCAGATAGACAGATACTGGATCCTCTTTGAATGACACCAGAAGATTAGCCAATTGTTGAAGTCAATCATTTTGTCCTTATACTGTGGTATCATTCTGGGTGAAGGCAGGATGCTACTCAGGGCTAGGGTCATACTGCCTGGGCCACATGATCCGAGAGCTCTTCCATGTCTCTTTTCGTGTAGTCCAGGGAGGTCTGTCTTAAGTCATTCACTCCAGCATGGACAATGACAGAGTCGTATTTGTACTTGTTGTGGAGTGACTTGAGTGCATGCATTATGTGGCTGATCCTGGCACCCAAGCTGACTGTAATTTTCTCCTTGTTCAGCCTGGTGAGTGGAACATCAGTGTGCCTGACTATAGAGTCACCTATGACTAAAGTTTTGGGTACATTGTCTTGCCTTAGGGGCTGTTGTTGGGTGGCAAACTGGTGTTGTGAGCTATGTGTCACTTTGGTTGTGACTGATGTTTGTTTGCATTTCAGCTTTGGAGGTCCTTGTTGCTTGGACAGGTTAATGTTAAGGGTCTCTGCATATGTGGGTTTAGTGTTGCTATGTGTGGGTGTTGATGGTGTGGGTTTTGAAGGGCTTTGAGTTGCTTGAGATGTAGTGCAGGTGTTAACCTTCTCCTCTTGACTGTCTAGCGCAATCTTGGCCAGAGAGAGCTTTGCTTCCAGTTTGGCTGTGTAAGTATGTAATGATTTGCAGCTGCATGATGATAGCTTTGTGTAGGGCTGGCTCCTCTCTCACTTTGATTGTGGTAAGAGAGGGAGCAGTGGGGGTAAAGAATCAGGTGACATTCCTGCCGTATTCTGTAGGGCTTTGGTTGTGGTGCTGTCGGTGCGTTTCTGCCTCCTTGTTTTTTTCAAGAGGTATCGCTCTTACCTACAGAGGCGTTGAGAGTTTCTTTCTTGTTGTCGGCGGTGCACCACAATTTATTTCCTGTTTATTTATTTGTGTAATAATTTAATTGTTCAGCTCATTAGTTGTGGTGATTTGTTGCAATCAGGTGCAGGATCCTCTGGTGGGGTCAGTTTGCCATTCACATCTTGAGGTGTTTTCCTCAGTGGAGGCTGTGTATGTTTTTTTGTTTTATTTCATGGGCTCTGAGGAAGTTCAAGTGACGAGGTTTGCCGCATGTGCGTGGTGATGGTTGGAGGAGCGTGTCCCACTTGTTATCTCTGAATAAATAGAGACGGCACTCCTAAATTCCTAAAATGTTGCAATACCAAATGCGGCTGTGGCTGAAAAACTATTAAAACTGGGTTTTCCCTTGATAGTATTCATTGGCGATTAAGTATTTCTGTCCTCCAATAGTGACCTGACATATTCATTCTTCCAAGTCTGAGGTATTATCCGATGCAAATTTGTACTTCTGCTCAGACTGGAGGTGAAGATTCAAGACACCAGAAGGTGATGGGGACAAAGCGGTTTACTGCTGTCTCATTGCAGAAATGGAAGCAGAAAGTTGCACTGTTTGTTGATCAGGGAAACACGTGATTATTTTGTTGGCATTATGTGCTTTATGTTTGACTATTAAACTGAGGAGGGAAGTTAAAGAGTTTGCTCTTACACTGAACATTCCATTACAGGATTCATCCTGCTGCCCCCTTAATGGAAAAGATTTTAACAACTTACTGAAAAAGAAGGCATTGCAATGGCAAATAAAATTGGGGGCCAGGTCAAATGCAGGGTAAAATTTAGTTTGTATTTACACTACATGCTTGTTGCTAAAGGGATTTCCCAATACTTAGTACTGGATCTTTTGTTGTTTGGACTTTTGATGTCTGATTGCCCAACCATGGAAAGGTTTGTTTAAAAAAAAAATTTGCAGATGACATAAAGATTAGTAGTGTAGCTACCAATAGTAATACTGTTGCTTCCGTAAGCAAATTGACTGTGTTTGCAGGATAGGATGGGACGTGAAGTGAAGTGAAGTGATCATTTTTGCAGGCTAGGATGTGGGACAAGCAACAGGAAGGTTTGCGCTGCATGTTAAGCAGTGATGGTGGTGAAGGGGAGACTTGAGAGCTTATGATGTCGGCTGCTTTCAGTTGTACAGATTTCCACAGAAGGCTGGAATTTTGCCTTATATTTGGTCCGTTTCAGTAAATCATCTACTTTAAATGTGCCCACAAGTAGGAAAACTGCATATGGTTAGCTGAGAAGTGCATTTGTTAGTTACGCTTTACACACAGATGTGAGCACACACACAGACACTCAGACAAGGTACAACTTGTCCTATTTTGAGGGACAAATGGCATCCTCATGCTAATGCAATGTTGGTTATTCTATTAATTTTCTAAGTGTAAGAGCTGTATTTAAGTGTCCCCATTTCCGGCTCTTTATACCCATATTATTGATGGCTTTGTCCTGTTTTCTTGCTTTAAGAGGTTGAAAGGTAGCATAATACAGTAACTCTTTCGGGTGGAGGGATCTGTATGAAGGACGTGGGCATTAAGGGGAACAGAGCTCTCACTTCTTGCTTAATAGGGAATGTTGTGAGACTGAGAAGTGACTTTCTCTTGTGCTGTTGTGCTGTGCAGGCCTGTTGGTTTCATCCGGGATAGACATATTGGTTTGCAGAAATGTTGCTTTGGGGGTGTTTCAGGAGTACTATTGGGTAAAGACTCGAGTGTTATCATTAGAAGGGGATAGAATGAGTATTAAACAATAATACAGTGATTAGATATTATATATTGTTGGAGTGGCGATAACTGCAAGAAACAGTATACCTGATATATACTATTTGCAGCTGGGAACATGTTCATATGGTTTCATTTGATATATGTTTGACTGCTTGTGTTTTAAGTGATATTCCAATATGCATGTTAAATGTCAATTGTGTTGGCCCTTTGTTCACCATTGTCATTGGCTTTGTACAGGATTGTTGAACACTGGAGCTGAGAAGGTCAAGAAATGAGCATTATGTAAAGGAAAGGGTAGAAATGCTATATTGAATTGGGGGTGAAAGGTGTTCAGAGAAGTGCTGGTACAATACCTTGGTACAGATTTCACAAAATGTCCAGATTTTCTCATGTCGGCATTCTTTGCAGCATTCGGATTTCTGGTCATGCAACACAATGGGGATTTCATCGACATGACATGTTAAGTTTGTAGAAAGCAATGAGAGGATTCTTCTGGCATTTGGTCCTTGGTCCTGTTTTCTTATGGTGGAGCAGGGGAAATGTCTATAAAGAAAAAAGTAATTTTTGACCACCATGTTGCTTCCCTTGTAATGCAGCTTTCTACATGGCACACCGCACAGGTGAGGGTATTTCATCCAGGGTTGGAGAGGTCATAAAATTCTGGTATTCTTCCATTATAAGGCTAATTGTGTACAATGCCCCTTTTTGGCATGTACTTTGCTAAGCACATGCAGCAGTCGGAAAGGCCATAGTTGGGTACGAGTTTTAGTTATAGCCTTTGTTGTTAAAGAGGGGTCATAGTTTTAAGGCTGATGCATATGCACAAGGCATTGGGTTAAAGGTCAATTTTGTTCACTTTTTGAAAGGCATTTATTGTGTTTTCATTTGCAGATTGCGAGGTATGGAAATGGAGCAGGCATCGATTGGGGAACTGAATTTAAAACGTGATTGAGACTGTTTCAATGCATGTCCTGGTTGATCAGGTGGTAGATAGAGGTCATAGATGTGGGGGCACTGAATGAACAATGGTCAGTGCTCTGATGAAAATGAAACTGAAAAGGTAATGGATTTTGCTGGCAGGGATGTTGTGTTTGTTGGAATGGTGCACGGCGAGGTTCCAGGTAATATGTCTGTGCAGCTCATTATGACACATCCAAGTTGGAGGTGGTGTAGGGGTAAGTTATAGTGTAGGTAGGTGGGGACACAGTAATGCTGGACTGGGGATTGTTTGGTGGTATGGGTGTCCCGCATAGGGGGTGGAGCACAACAATCATAGCATCACAAACAGCAACTAGGCTAATGGTTATACAGCCTTGTTGAGTTAGCCAAGCTCAGTTGTATCCATGGTCTGTGTCAATTGTCTTTCAGGAAGAGCATGGGTGGGACCTCAAGGGGACTTTATAGTAACCATCCAGTTTTCGGTAGATGGCTAAGGAGGTGTTTGATATGATGTGGGAGTTGTTCTAATGTGACATTTTGGAGAGATAAATACTTTCAAACAAGTTTTATGCATGTTGTATATCAGGTAAGGTTTTAGAGTGAGTAGTGCATGTAAATAGAAGTTATGTTCTTACCATAATGTTCCATGTTAGTTGTCTTCTTCTCGCCTTCTTTCTTGCTGGATGGGTTCGGAGCCGACCTCGGCTCCGACTCGGCCACTCTAAAAGCTCGAGAGTTGGTTCCACCGGTTCGAGGCTGCCCCTATATCCCACAATGCTAGGCGTGAATTACCTCAGATCTCGTTTGTGAGCTAGGCCCAGCTAAAAAAATAACCAGGAATACTGGAAAATTTCCACCTCTAAAAACAAAGGGAAGAGAAAGGGTGACCTAAGCCTGACTCTAGGAAATATGCACAGCAGAGCATATACCTATCGCAAAGAGGTGGTAGAAAGAGAGGTCACAATCAAACTCCTCTAGATCTGTCCAGGCCAGGGGAAGGAGGGTGGGGCGAAGAAAGAAGCGAGAAGAAGACAACTAACATGGAACGTTATGGTAAGAACATAACTTCTATATGTTAAGTTGTCTATCTCGCCTTCATTCTTGCTGGATGGGACCGCATCCCTAGCACCTTGTCCCGGGTGGCCTAACGGAACAGACTCTTGAGAACAGTGGAACCAAAGTTAGCTCTATGCCTAGAAGCTAAATCCAACTTATAATGAGAAACGAAAGTGTGAGGAGTAGCCCAAGTAGCCGCTGCACAAATGGTGTCAATAGGCAGTCTGTCTTGGAAGGCTATAGAAGTAGCCAAAGCTCTGGTGGAATGGGCTTTAGGTTTGTTAGGCAGCTTTTGGTGTCTAATTTCATAAACAAGGGAAATCAGAGATGTTAGCCATCTAGATAATGATACCTTTGAAACTGAAAGTCCCTTTCTGCCTTCTGCATAGGAGACAAACAGCTGGTCAGATTTTCGGAATTGTTTGGTTCTATCCAAATAGTACCTTAACTGACGATGAACATCTAGCCAATGCAATTTTTGTTCAGACCTATTAGAATATTCTGGAAAAACAGGGAGGTCAATGCTTTGATTTAGGTTAGACGTCGAGGCTATCTTAGGTAAAAAGGACGGGTTGGTTCGTAAAGATACCCTGTCCTTATGAAACAACAGATAAGGAGGTCGACAGCTGAGTGCATGAAGTTCTGAAACTCTTCTAGCTGAAGTAATAGCTACCAGAAAGAGAGTCTTCCATGATATCAATTTTAAAGAACAGGAGACTGCAGGTTCGAAAGGGGGAAGAATCAAAGAACTAAGAACTAAATTTAGGTCCCAAGGAGGAGGAGGATTTCTTATAGGAGGTCTGAGTAGAAAAACTCCTTTCAAAAAGGCTTTGCAAAGCTTGTGGGACATTATGGCAGACTCTGAAATGCCCACATGAAAGTTAGAAATAGCTGCCAGTTGAACTTTAAGAGTAGAAGGAGATGAACCTGCATGAAAGAGTTCAGCTAGAAAATCAAGGACCATTTGGATGGAAGCAGTGAAAGGATCTATGTCCCTTCCTTGAGCCCAACAGGCGAAACGTTTCCACTTACTCAACTAAATCTTTCTAGTGGAAGATTTATGGGAAGCTATCAAAATATCTCGAACAGAGTGAGATATTTGAGGAAGCCTGGCTAATGTTGGAATTGGAGGAACCAAGCAGTGAGGTTCAGAGAGGGAAGGGAGCGATGAAACTGACCCGACTGATGGATCAAAAGATCTGGAACTAGGTCCAGATGCAAAGGTCACTCCAACAGAAAAAGATGTAGAAAGGGGAACCAAACCTGTCAAGGCCAGTAAGGAGCAATGAGGATCAACAAGGCCTTCTGAGCGATAGCTTTCTGTATCACTTGAGAGATTAGTGGGAAGGGAGGAAATGCATACAGAAGTCCCCGGGGCCAAACTTGGACTAGAGCGTCTCTGCTGGGCTGGCCTGGTAAAGGGAATAGGGTGAAATAATCTCTGCACTTGCTGTTTTGGGGAGTAGAAAAAAGGTCGCAGCAAGGCTGACCCCACTTGAGAAAAATTTCTCTCACAACAGAGTCTTTCAGAGACCACTCGTGAGGCATGAGGATAGCTCTGCTCAACTTGTCCGCAATTTGATTGGACTTCCCGGGGATGTGCGTTGCTATCAGAAAACGCTGAGAAGAAATCGCCCATTGCCACAGTCTGAGTGCTTCTCGACACAGGGGGTAGGACCTGGTTCCGCCTTGTTTGTTGATATACCACACTACGGACATATTGTCCGTCTGGATTGCTATCGTTCCCAAGGGAAGAGAGTCTTGAAGGGCTTGCAACACTAAAAGCACTGCTCTCATCTCTAGAACATTTATGTGCAAGTGGCATTCTGCTGGTTGCCAAGTGCCCTGGACAGTTCTGCCCTGATAATGCCCCCCCACCCGATCAGGGAGGCATCCGTTGTCAAAGTAGCAACTGGAGGGGAAGGAACAAAGGGTCTTCCCAATAAGAGCTGAGGGGAAGACATCCACCACAGAAGATGATTTCTGCATGTTTGCGTGACCATAATGGTGTGGGACATCGGAAGTTGCTGGTATGACCATTGCGTGGAGAGCATCCATTGAAGGATTCTCATGTGGAATCTGGCTAATGGAAGCAGAGGTATGGCAGCCGCCATAATCCCCAACACTTTCAGAACTAACCTGGCTTTGATTCTGTTGCTGCTGAAGAGGAGCGAGACCAGTTTGTGTATGTCTGCTATTCTCTGATGTGTTAGTCTCGCAGATATGTTGACTGTGTCTAGATTTGCGCCTATGAAGGTAATAGTACGACAAGGCGACAAAACAGACTTTTCGCAATTTATTGAAATGCCTAACTTTTGACAAATGCGAAAGGTGTAGTCCTTGGCCATTAGAAGAAGATGCTTGGTGGGAGCTGTGAGGAGCCAGTCGTCCAAATATGGAAACACCTGGAATCCTTGACTTCTCAGGTGAGAAGCTACCACTGCCATGCATTTGGTAAACATCCGGGGGGCAGTGGTGAGACCAAAGGGCAGGGCCCTGAATTGAAAATGACTGGTTCCCAGCCTGAAGCGGAGGAATCTTCTGGAGCGTCTGTTCATTTTTATGTGATAGTACGCATCCTGAAGATCTATAGAGCACATCCAGTTTTTCTTTCCCAATAGGGGGAGGATGGACTGCAGCGTGACCATCCGAAATCTTGTTTTCTTGACTGACTTGTTCAAGATACTGAGATCCAAAATTGGTCTCCAGTCCCCTGTTTTCTTTGGAACTAAAAAGAACCTGGAGTAGATTCCGGATCCTAGTTGGTCTGCTGGAACTGGTTGAATTGCTCTTTTTACAAGCAGCTTTGAAATTTCCAAAGCTGCAAGATCCCTTTGAGCGGGTGGAACATCTGGAAGGGATTTTTTTGATTGGTTTGGGATGCGAACGAAGGGAATGGAATAGCCTTCGGAAATGATGGACTGTACCCACTTGTCTTGAGTCAGGGATAGCCAGGCTTCTGGGTACAGTGACAATCTTCCCCCGACTGCCTCCGAAGGTGGACAGTCGGGCAACACCTCAGGGATGCTGAAAGGGCTTATCGGAAAAGGTTTCTCGATTGCCCTGGTTCTGCGGGCCCCCTCTGCCTCTAGGGCGACGTCTACCATTATTGTTCCCTCCTCTGCCTCTGGAGGGGAACCGACTCTGTGCGTCAGGCAAATTCCCTTGAGATTGTTTGTGGAACCACATTTTTCCACTTTTCTGGCCTTTGGGGTAAGGTCTAGAAGGAGTAGAAAAACGGACTCCGACGGCAGATAGAGTTTTGCCATCCGTCTCGCACCTAGTCAAGGTTTCTTTCACTTGAGGACCAAAAAGAGATGATCCATCAAACGGGAGTTAGTGAAAGACGTTTTAAAGGGGTCCGCAAAATTGCATAGTCGCATCCAGGCATGCCAGCGTAAGGCAACACCTGTCCCTGCAGCCCTACTCGCTCCATCAGCCGCATATGAAAGGAGGCATGGAGGAGTTAGCTATCGAATTAAGGGTAGTCAGCTGGGTGTTCATTTTGTCCTGAAAATCTGCAGCTGTAGTATCCTTCAACATCTCACTCGCTTCCTTGATCAAGTCTCTCTGGAGACGGGTGAAATGGCATAGGTAGTTCAGCGAACGCATTGCAAAGGTCGCTGACGAGAACATCCGCTTCCCATACCTGTCCATAGACCTAGATTCTTTGTTAGGGGATGAACAGGCACTGAAGGATCAGCTAGTTCCTTCTTGGTGGCAGCAGCTACCACCATAGCATCCACAGAAACACCTTTTGTGAGAAATTGTTTGTCAGTTGGTGCTGTTATAAATTTGGAAGGTCTCCTGGGGGTAGGGTCCACTGTATCAGGAGCCGTCCAGGCCTTCTTTGCCACCACCTGCATGAGGGGATCAAAGGGGGGGGACACCCAGGAGGTGGAAGGGCGAGAGCCAAACGCCTCAAGATACACAGATTCATCCTCCGAAGGGTTAAGGGCTGGCCAATTTCCCCTCTGTTTCAGGATCTCTAGAATGTCTGCGAAAGAGACATCTTCAGACGGGGAACGTGGGGAACCCTTGGAATCCTCTAAATCTGTGTCAGAGGTGACAGACTCAGGTGAGTCTATGTGCTTCCTCTTACACTTTCTCTTCCTAGGGGGCTCCCCTGCCAATTCAAGGGAGGCCTCGGAAGAGGATGAGATCCCCATCGGGGATTCTTGAGGAGCTGGCTCTCTGCGGTCTGGGATGAGGGAGTGAGTCGACATAACCAAAGGCACCGAAGAGGGAGGGGCGGACGGAGCCGACTGTGGAGTCGAACAAGGTTCCAACACACTCCGCATGACCTCGAACGCACCCCTGTCCGGCAGAGCCAGAGGTCCCCGCTCCGAGAAGCTGAGAACCTCCCTCGGCACCGACAGAGATGGCTCCGAGGCCGATGTCGGAGCCGAAATCACCAGCGCCGAAGCACCGAGAGGGAGAGGGGGGTCGGACAAGGGTCCGATGCCACTCACCCCCTTGGAGCCGACAAGGGAAGCCCGGTGCCGAGATTCTTCAAAAGAAGAAATCGGAGCCGACGACGGAGCCGAAGACAATTGTATCGGCTCCGACGCTACCACAGTCTCGGTCCCGAGACGCCCCGGCTCCGAGCTCAAAGGAGTCGGAGGAGGAATATTTATAGGAACAAGTTGAGGCATCGACTGATGAGTCGGACACTGGAGCATTTGGGCCAGTGCCTCGGACTTTAAAAGTCGACTCACTACCCTCTGGAGGTCGTGATCTGAGAGCCTCGATGACCTGGAGGAGTGAGATCTGTGGCTCCGTTTAGACAGCAAGGGAGACGCTGGAGCCGAATGAACGGAGCCAAGGGATGGTGACCTCGATCTCTTTCTAGATGTCGGCTCCGATGGTTTGATCGGAGCCGACCCAGGAATCTCTAATGCCTCAGCTCCGGCCGGAGCCGAGGGAACCACAGATACTGCAGTCAAAGACTCATCGGCTCCAGCCGGAGCCGATGAAGCAGTAGGCTTTGAAGCCTTAGGCCTCGACTCTGAAGCTGGAGCCGAGGTCTTGGAAGCCTTAGAAGGTTTCCCCGATGTCACAGAAAGGGAACCTTCAGGCTTAAGCAAACCCCTTAATATGAGTTTGTTTTTTCTTTCCTGCAGGACTCTAGGGCTGAAGCCATGGCATACAGCACAAGAGTCCTGCAGGTGTAAAGGTCCCAGGCAATACACACAAGAAGTGTGACCGTCTGTCAGAGACATTTTCTGACAGCACGAGTCACACTTCTTGAAGCCTGAGACCTTTGAATCCTTGGACATACTCAAGGAACCGAAGTGTAATCACACACAGAAACACACACACACAGATTACACTGATAGAAGTCTAAAGGAATTATTTAAACTAAACTTCTGAAAGGTAAGTTAAGTTAAAACTTCCTAACCAAACACATACACACCCTAAGGAAGTGAAGGAAGGGCCCGAAGGCCTAGGGAAAGAACTTATAAGTTCTTTAGAAAAAAGGGGCTGGATAAAAAGTAGAAGGGATAATATCCACTACACTAAGGGTAAAGAGGAATACACTAAGCTAGCTTAAGTTTAAAGTATTTAAACTAATCTAACTTTCACTAACCTGGAGCCGGTAGAAAAACACCTCGATCGCTGTAGCGGCAAACGAGATCTGAGGTAATTCACGCCTAGCATTTTGGGATATAGGGGCAGCCTCAAGCCGGTGGAACCAACTCTCGAGCTTTTAGAGTGGCCGAGTCGGAGCCGAGGTCGGCTCCGAACCCATCCAGCAAGAATGAAGGCGAGAAAGACAACTTAACATCATTTGATTTCTGGCTAGGGCTGGTAGGTGTGCAGTTCAAGTTTGGCTTTTATGGCTGGATAAAATTTTGTTGGAGCATTATAGACACAGGGGTATCCTCAATCAGACATTTTGTTGATAAGCAGAAGTCAGCAGATTTATGCCAGGCATGGTTTGGAATTCTTTGCAGACGTATGACAATTTTACTTACCGGATATGAAAGCACCAAAGGAAAGCTAGGGCCAGGCCAGTGATTACAGATGGTGTCAGCTGTGTGGGTCGCTGACATTCCATGTCAACTAGTTAATTACAGTGCTGGGGTAAGGGTTAATAAGTCAGTGCAGGTAACTATGGTGTTGTATCTAAGAAATTTAAGAGGATGGCACTAGGGGCAGATGGCTAGGGATGGTCATGGGGATTTACTTTTTGTTTATGAATGCTGATGGAGGTGTTGAGTTTGGGGACCTAATATGGGGGGGTAGTTTGTGGCCTGTGGGATGACAGATTGGAAAGATAATGGGGATGTTGGATATTAGGCCTTTTACTCTGGAATAGGTTTGTGGGAGTTGGGGATTAGTTTTCGTATGATACCGTTTAGGGTCATGTTAAACGAGATGTGTCAGGTTGCATCAGGTTTAAAGATAGGTGTTGGAGTAGGGGTTCCTGTTATAAATCAAGCAGATGGTAGGGCATTTGATGGTTTGGTTTTATGTATTTTACAGTTGGTTACTAGTAGGAGTTCAGAGGGAAAGTGTATTTTGTCAAAAGTGGGAGCAAGGTAAGGCAGTTCAGTGGTAAAGGAGGATGTTACTGCAAGTACAGATTTTGCATAGATGGTTGGGCTAACTGTGCTAAATTGTAGTTCAGTTTTTATTCTTTGGGCAAAAAAATAAAATAAAATAAAGGGAGGCAGCTAAGCAAGGTAGCATGCAGTTTTGCTTGCATTGCTCAACAGCTTTAGGTTTGGAGTTTTAGTGGCTGGTTCTGGATTTATGGTTCATGGTACATTTTGGGTTCTACTGATAAATGGCCATGATGGTGGTTTGGGTCTTACTGGTAATAATGGGTATTGGGTGTGGGCACGAGTCTGGTGATTAAATTTTGGGAAGAGATTCTATGTGGTTATTAGATTCATTGGGCAGTTAAAATAGGGTTGCGATATGATGTGCAGGTTTGTATTACTTTTGCGTGGTTTCAAGTGAAGAGATTTCATTTGGTTATTATATTTATTGGGTGGTGAAATGAGGTTGCATTGTGGTATGATGGTATGCAATTACCATTGCATGGTTTTCAATGACAGAGGGCTTAGTGTTTGGCTGTCCACTTGGGCTGGTATTGCCCTCAGTTTTACTTTTAGGCTTCCACTGGACATTAGGTAAGGATTATTTAGCTCATACACAGTGGTTATGTTAAGTTATGAGGGTATGCGTTGTTACTGTAGCATAGGAGAGGGATCAGTGGTCTATGCATTGTTACTGTAGCATAGGAGAGGGATCAGTGGTCTATGCGTTGTTACTGTAGCATAGGAGAGGGATCAGTGGTCGAATTTCAGCTGTTTAGGCAACTAGATATTTTCATTAGTCGTGTGTTTGGGTTTAGGATGTGATGACTTGGATCCAGTTTGTTTAGGGAGGAGGGTGTACACCGAATGATATTTGGCCCAATGCCTTAATGGTGGCTAATTTGTTAGAAGTTTGGTAGGAAAGAGGGGGAACATCCTGGTCAGGCTGGTGGGTGGAGAAGAGGGACAGACTTGCCCTCTTATGTTCTCCCTCTGGTGGTGGATATTCAATTCAATAAGTTGGGAAAAGGCAAGTGAGCGGTTGCACTGCTTGATAAGGAAAGGCAAGTAAGCGGTTGTGCTGTTTGATCAAGTGAGCAGTTGCATTGCTTGATAAGAAAATAAGTAAGCGGAGGTAAGCTGCTTGTTTGCTTGGTGGTGATTCAATAAATGGTAACTGAAGTGAATGCTACACTGCTTCATAAGTAAGCGAGTGGAGGTATGGACGCTGCTTACTGATCAGGATGAGCAGGGTCACACTGTCCTATGTTAATGTTACATGGATGTTATTTTCACTTATATCACGTTTTGGTTGAAATTAATGAATACTGGTTAAGAATCATGTTAATGGAAATTTTAATAAAGGTCGTCAAATGTCATTCCGTGTGATGTTATTGAAGGGGACCTGGACAAATCCCTAACAGTCATGTGTGAATAGTGGCACTACACTGATATGCAAATAAGACCAGCAAAACACATATGCTAAGAATACAGATAAGTGAAGCAATTCTTAAAAACAACCCTACTTTTTGCATAACAGTAAATTATATAAAGTTCATCATTTCAAAATTGTAAATTATTTTGCAATATTGTAAGTTGTATATACTTGGCTATGTCGTGGGCAGGAATGTCTAAGGGAGGCATGCTTATCCTTTTTTAATATAGGCGTATGCTTTTGTGGACACTGATGGTTTCATTAAAGAATACAAGATAGTGACAGGAGAAATTGACAATGGGGAAACAAAACAATAAGTTGAACACACAAGGGAGATAGCAAGAGGTTTTGTGCTGGAGGATGTGATAAACAATAAGTGCTACATTTTTGTTAGGTGATAGATTCCCCCTATTTTTTCAATTTTTTTTTTTTTTTTTATATAAAATAGAAGTGCGGGTGAGGCATAGGAAAGTAGGTGAATGAAAAACAGTAAGAGAACAAGGGCTGAGAAAGTGCCAGCTGGAATCCTAGCCCACAGAGTCTCAAACTCTTTCACTGCCAGATGGTGTTGCAGTGGAGGACACTGATGTTGGGGGTATAGGGGCCTGTGCTGCTGTGGTGGTCAGCACCAACTGGGTGAGCATGTCTTCTTCACACCAAAAAGAGGCTTTAACTAGTTAACTTCTCCTGTCCACTGCCTCTAGCAGTACATCTTCAACCAAATTTGGAAGCCCTCTTTCTGTGATGCTTGCCAGGCTGCCACCTGTCAGAGTGGACAGGCCCCTCCACTCTGACACTGTAGCCTGTGAGGTACATACCTGGTCTGCTCCAGTAGGATTTGAACATTTACTAAAAAGGGAAAAATGGGGAAGAAGTGAGGCAAAAAAGGAGAAAAAATGCATAAACAAAATAATAAGAAAAAATAAATAAAATGTAAAATGGTGGGGAGAGACAAAACAGAAAAAGCACAATAAATCAACACAATACTGTTATAATGCAATTTAACAGCACAATATGGAAATACTGTAGTAAAATGTTTATTGAAGTAAAATTGTGTAAGGGAAGTGCTTATGCTTACAGTGCGAGGATCAGTGATTTGGGATGCGCTTCTGTAAATGGGAAAAATGTAAGAGTACTGATTATGCATACTAGTGATGAACTGAAATGGCAAAGGCTTTTGTCTTTCTGAAGGGGTGTCTATTTAAATTATTTAATTTTAAGTACAAAGAATATAGTACCAAAAAATGAACAAAACAGAAAGCAGTCATTATTACAGTTAATCAGGTTAAAAATTATATTATAAAACATTTATCTTGATCTATTAAGTCTTCAGTTATATTTATTTCATCTGCAATGCTATAGCAATATTGTCTACAGGACTGTTAAACAAATTAATTCTAAAAACGTTGTTTTATAATTTTTCTTCTTACCATGACTGTTGTATAATAATTTTAGCATGTACTGTTAAAAATGAAATATCTTTTAGACACTTCTTGTACTTAGCAGAAGACTCAACCAGATGATGCTAGTGTATCTTCTCTTTCTCGTAATTATAAGGGATCTCTTCCTCAGCTATCAGTTAAAGAGAGAAGTATAATCTTGTCTATCTGTATTTCAGTTTCTTCTAAACAGCAATATGTTGCATATCCTCTTTAAACCTTTGTTTTTTTTTTCTTTTTCATTTTAACCTTAATATGCATACATGTATGAATTACTACAATACTTTACTAATATTTATTGGTAAATTGTTCTGTTTAATTGAAAAAGTCTTTTGTTGGGTATGGTGGGGTACTTATATATCTATATCTGTATCTATATCTATATCTATATCTATATCTATCTATATTAAGTTATCCCCATTACAGCTATTAGTTACAACATACCGTGAATTCAAATCATAACATCTATTAAGTACATGCTTACATTACATTATTTTAGTGTGTACATTGCACATTAAAATAAGTATCCTGCAATATAAATGTAAATGTTGCCATTACACCCTCTTCACTGCACTAATAACAGTTTCTCAATCAAAATGTATTTTGTATGATACTAAAAAGCAATCTGATGTGCAGTACAATGGAATACAGTAAACTGAAATCTCATATATATAACTGATTATACAATGATAGCTGTTTAGTATACACAAACATGCATGCTGATTGGTTAGCCCGACTATAGTCTCATAGGTTCATAGGTGTTTACTAGCTAACAAACACAAGGGCCTTTTTAAGCCTAGCCATGCATCCCAAGTCTCTGACATGTTCTGATACCCTTGATAAGTATAATCAGGGGTTTGAGAGATGAAACATTTACAAGTAGGGGCCTGGGAGACAAACCATTTACAGGTTACCTGTGTCCATCAGAGACATGGATGCCAAACCAGGGATGAATATCCAGTTCCCCATCCAATTGTCCATGATGAACTTGAAATGGGTTAGGAAGGAACTCTGCTTCACATGGATGGCCTGTTTCATAGATGGGGTAGCTTCTGGGATACATGCCTGTCTTTCCAGCAGGCCTTATTTATACCATAGGCAAGGTTTAAGTCTTTAGAACAGGTAATTCTGGTGTTGTTTGTTTTGTGGATATGCAGGAGGTCCATCAGAGTGGGGTCTGACAATGCTCTGTACACCAGGAATAGATCTCCCCTCAAAAATCTGTAGGAGAGAGAATATAGGGATAGGGCCTTGAGGTGGTCTGCAAAGGACATTTTACTTACACCCTGTATTCTTTTAGTGAGGAACCTCTGTGAACATTACAGTTGTTGGTTATGCCTGGTTAGGTACATACTAAAGGGGTCATTGTACTCAATGATAGGTCTGATGAATGCTGAATACAATGGAACAAGGCACTAAGGCACTGTACGAGCACATCCACTCATGCATGAATCGTGCCATCCCAAATAGAACCAAAATGCTCTCATCCAAAAAAAGAAAGCCAATCTGGTGGTCCCCTGCCATAAACAAACTTTACAACAAAAGGAAGAAACTTTTGCAGAAAAGAGGAAAATCCCAGGATGCAAAAAACTCCCTTACTAGCCTCAGTAAGAAACTGAGATGCCTCATAAAATCCTCCAAAGCTAGTTACGAAAATAAAATTGCCAAAGATTCCAAAGACAACCACAAAGCATTCTATAACTATGTCAAGAATCTAAATGGCAATGCTCAGCTCTGCTCTGAGCTAAAACAGAATGGCATTAAATATACTGATCCAATGGATATTGCCAATATCCTGGCAGATCGATTCAGTGCCAACTTCACCCCCCTCTCACCCCCTAAATGGCCCATCTCAATACCGGAAGATTGCCAAATTCCAGTAATAACAGCCACACAGGTACAAAACGCACTCTCTAAAGCCAAGAATACAGCATCCATGGGACCAGATGACATCCCGGGCTGTGTACTACATGAACTACAATATGAACTGGCACCTCACATAAGTGTCATGTTTAATCATAGCCTCACCTCAGGTTTCGTGCCCACTGAGTGGCGCAGAGCTGCAGTTATCCCAATCCACAAGGGGGGATCCACCTTGAATCCCGGAAACTACCATCCCATCAGTCTGACAAGCCTTATTTGCAAGGCCATGGAGTGTATTATCATGGAACTTATAAACAAAGACATTGGCAACCTTCAAACATTGGACCCCACCCAGTTTGGGTTTGTGAAGGGCCGATCTTGTCTCCTGAACCTGATTGACTTCTTTGAATCAGTCTCCAGAGCCATGGACAAGGGTAAGGTGTTCCACACAGCCTATCTAGACCTTGCCAAGGCCTTTGACACCATCCCCTACTCTGGAATCATAGATAAACTTACTAAGTTGGGCATTAATCCCTATGTCACCCAATGGGTTGCTAAATGGCTTACTGATAGAATCCACACTGTAAAAGTAGCTGACTCCAAATCCAGCTCCAGACAAGTGCCAAGTGGAGTACCTCAGGGTTCAGTCCTGGGGCCGCTCTTGTTTGGCATCTACTTCTCTGAAGTACAGGTCAACACTAAGGGACTCTGGCTAACAAAGTTTGCAGATGACTGCAAACTGGGAGCCATTATTGAATCCCCAAATGATGTGGATACTCTACAAAAGCGCCTTACAGAAACAGATGCTTGGTGCCAGAGCCATGGGCTCAAGCTCATTGCCAAGAAATGTATTGTTATCCCCTTTGGGAAAAAACATGCATCCATGAATTACCATATAGGTGGCAGTACACTAAACACAGAAAGTGTGATAAGAGACTTAGGGACACAGGTGGACAGTGGTCTCACCTTCGATAACCACATCGCCACAACAGTCAGGAAATCCTTCTATGTGGCACACCTCATAAGTAAGGGCTTTTCATCCAGAAAAAAGGAGGTCATTGTCCCACTGTACTCATCCCTCATTAGACCCATTATAGAATACAATGCCCCATTTGGTATGTACCTCTCAAGACATCTGCAACAACTGGAAAGGCCTCAGAAATACCTCACTAAAAGAATCACAGGCCTAAAGCAGATGACCTACGCTGACCGCCTTAAAAAACTCCAGCTATACTCTGTCGCATATCGTCTACTCAGAGGCGATCTCTGCTTAACATACAAGGCCATGTCAAACTCAGAGCTGTTGGACATGCTACACTTAAAGAAATCCCAATCCCTCAGAGCTACACGCTCCAGGGATCTAAACCTTGTCATCACAATAAACAAAACATGCTGGAGTGATAGGTTCCTGACCCAGAGACTCCCCAGACTCTGGAATAGATTGCCCATACATGTCAAGCAGAGTGCCTCTTTGGACCTCTTCAAGAGGAACCTTGACGATTGGATGGGAGAAAGGAAATTCACCCCAGGGATCACGTCAGTTGCCCTGCTAGACAGGGGTCCAGGAAAGTAAATAATGTGGGAAGAAATAGCCAGGGAATTGTTATGGCTAGGCTTGTATAGGCCCTAGGGCTGATAGCCTAGTACCAACCTATGAACCTATGAACCAATGACTTCCATGGACTTAGATGCCATCCCTTTGTTTATAAGTTGCACAACATAGAATGATATCCTCACTAATGACACTTAATGGTCAATTTTATTTATTTATTTATTTATTTTATTTATTTTACATTTGTTGACCAGGATAGTTTGACTGGATATATGTCCATTTTCAGCAGAGGCCCTGGAGGAAAAGCTCCAAAATACAATGCATAGAAATTATATGTACAACACATAAGCATAATACACATAATACATAACACAGACAAGTTGCATACATTGGTCGAGCAAACAATTATCCATAAGTTCATTTGTAATTTAATATAAGTAGATTGAATAGTACAACTGTGGTATAGCACTTAAATAGTGGAGATGGAGTTAGTCTGGTTTAGAGCAGGGACATAGCCAGTGTGATTTAAAATATTTTTAGAGACTTTTTTGAATAGAGAACATGAGGATTCTAGAGTAAGGTCTGCAGGAAGTACATTTTAAATTTTGCCATTGGAGTTGGCAAACAGAACATCCCCAGCTGAGTTACTGGATTTAAATGTTAGAACCAGAAGTTTGTTAGATGAGCGTAGTGGCCTGAGGTTACTGTAGGGGCTAATGATGCTTTTAAGTGCAGGTGTATTTTCAGGGTGGTTAAGAACTTTATGTACTACTATAAGCTGGTTGAACTGCACTAGGGGTGGGTAGTTCAAGCCACTCTAGGAGATTTAGGTTTTGACAATGGTGTGTCCTATATGCTGAGCCTGTAGCAAATCTAGCAATGTGGTTATAACAGCAGGATAATTTGTTAAGACTGGTTTTGTTCAAGTTGGTGAGAAGAGGGGAGGCATAGAGAAGAGAAGAGAGTAGGTGAGAGTGGGCAATAGCAGTTCTGGCATTAGGAGTAAGGACAGGTTTGATCTTGTAAAGGGAGCCAAGTTTTTTATTAATGGTTTTGATTGTTTGATTGATATTCAAATCAAATTTAAGGATATTGTCTACTATAACTCCCAGGAGTTTGGTTTGGATATCTGGGGAGATGATGGTGCCATTATTAGATTTTATGGTAAAGGATGGAGGGGAGGACCTTTGAGTGGGGGAAAAAAGAAGTATCTTAGTTTTGTTGGCATTTAAGATCAGACGGCAATTTTTGAGCCAGTTTTCAATAGTATTAAAAGTATTCTGGGTTAATGCCAGAAGTGTTGGGGAGGTGGCTGAACAGATCAAGGTGGAATCATCTACATATTGAATACAGATAGCATTAGAGATGATTGAGTGGAGATCATTAATAAAGATAGAGAAAAGTAGAGGTCCTAGAATAGAACCCTGGGGTACTCCTAGGGTGATGGGCAGATGGGTAGATAGCTTATATTGCCAAAGGAGTGCATGTTGTCTTGGAGAGAGGTAAGAATGAAACCATTGGAGAGAAAAGTGGTCTAAGGAGAAGGTCTTCAGAGTTTGAATGAGTAATTGGTGGTTAACCATATTGAAAGCCTTGAAAAGATCAAGAAAGAGTGCTGAGGATAATATGTTGTTGTTGCAGTTGTGGTTAATGGCATTAGATAAAGAGATGAGAGCTGAGGTGGTACTATGGCTTGCCATAAAGTCATGCTGAGAGTCAGCTAGCAGCTTGTTCTGAATAAGATCTAGGTCAAAGGCTAGATTACTATCTATGTGTGTCCCTAAGTCCCTGACTACTGAGTCAACTCAAAGGGTGTGTTGTCAATATGATAGTTACTAGAAGTGGATGACTTTGCAAAGGATACTCTAATGCACTTTTTGGCATTTAGTTTTTGTCCATGGCTCTGACACCATTTGTTTGTCTGTGTCAGCCCCTCATAGAAAGCATTTGTTTTGGTGTAGGACTCAGTGTTAGCTCCTAATTTAGAATCATCTGCAAACTTTCTCATCCAGAGACAACTGATATTGGCCTTGACTTCAGAGAAGTAAATGCCAAAAAGGAGGGGTTCAAGGACTGATTCCTGAAAGGCCCTATTTGTGACTGGCCTCTTTGTAGAAGTGGACTCCCCAGTTCTAACTTACTGGGTGCTGTCTGTGAGCCAGTTGGCTATCCATCGGGTATGAATTTGTACCTAACCTCTTGAGTTTGCCAACAATGCCTGAGTAGTGTATTGTGTCAAATGTCTTGGCCAGGTCAAGGTAGGCTGTGTGAACCAGTTTTCCCTCATCCAATGCTTTGGTTACCTTTTCAAAGAAGTCCACCAGGTTGAGTAGGCATGATCTGCCCTTGATGAACTTAAGCTGGGTTGGGTCCAGTGTCTGGAGGTTTACTATATCTTACAGCACAGCAACAACAGCAGCAAGATAAAATGTAAAAAACAACGAGCTGGATTCACCAAACACGGTTTATTCTGTGAAAAACTATAACACTCTGACGTCTCGGCCTTAGCCTTCCAGGAGTATAATGAAAAATGAAACAGGCTCATCTTATATACAGATCTAAACACATTAATCAAGTCAATAAAGCAATTATCTTATTAAAAAGTATTAATTAACTAATCAAAGCTTTCCAATTAAAATCCTCATTAAGTCCATTAGGACACAAGGTTTTAAACTTTAAAATATAGACAGTTTCTTTATATAATAATCTTTGTCTATTCCTTAATAAATCAACATCATTAATTAATATTTGTTCCAAAATTGATGCTTTTAACATTTTTTCATCACTATTGTGCATTTCAAAAAAATGTCGTGCAACAGGACTTTCATTCTTAATATTAATGATGTCCCTAATGTGTTCCAACAATCTAACCTTAAAAGGTCTTTTAGTTTGACCAATATAAAATTTTTGACAAGGACATTTTAATGCATAAATAACTCCCTCTGTTATGCAACTAAAGCATTTGTTAGCTTTAAAAGGGATGTTGTTTATATAATCAAAATTAAAGATAACAAAGCTGCAAGCCTTGCATTTACCACACTGGTAAGTACCTTTAGGTCTTACTTGTTCGATCATGGTATTAATAGGCATGCTAAATCTACTTCGTACCAAAAAATCTTTGATGTTTCTACCTCTTTTGTATGAAAATTTTAGATGAACATTTAGCCATGATTTAACATCATTCAAAGTACTAAAATGCTTCCAAAACAAGGATACAATTTTGACCAATTCAGAAGTATAACAGCCATAAGTAGTGACAAAATACATAGTTTCTCTAACAGCTTGATTATTTTGGCTAGTGTAAAATTTTGATATTTTCTTCGATAATCCATTTTGTTGATTAATATAATCCCATAGTTTATTAAGACTGTCATCCAGATTATATATATTATACCCTCTTTTCAAAAATGAATTGTACACAAAATCCAATTCCTTCCTAAAATTTGTTTCATCATTACATAGCCTAAAACATCTTAGCATTTCTCCGTAAGGTAAAGAGTTTATTGTATGTGGAACATGTCCGCTTGTTCCATGTACATACAATGTATAACCTTCAAACTTTCTATTCACAGAAGTTATTAACTTATAACCGCTAGAAATATCGAGAATTACATCTAAAAAAGGAATTCGAAGGCCCAATTGTAGCCCATCAAAGTCCAATGAAAATCTATTGCACTTCAAATCAGAAATAAATTCTGTAACCATGGACTGTCCACCTTCCACTAAAAAAATTAAATCATCTACGTATCTGTAGTATCTGATGACATATTGAAGAAAAAACTTATGTTTGTAAATATATTCATTCTCAAATAAACCCATGGCCAGATTGGCATACATGGGGGCAAAGGATGCCCCCATTGTCGTGCCTGTTTTTTGATGATATGTAGAATGATTAAATTCAAAAAAGTTATTGGTTAAAGAAAAATATAGCAGTTCTATAACATACTCCGAAATAGGAGACCGACCCAAAAACCATCTCAAGGCCTCTAAGCCAAAATTATGGCTTATGTTCGTATAGAGGCTTTTGACGTCAACTGTCACCCAGTACATATTTTTATTCCACTTTATATCTTGGATTTTATTTAAAAAATCAAATACATCTGTTAAAAAAGAGGGTAACTTATTAACATAAACTTTTAGATAATCATGGAGGAAAATGCCTATATTTTTTAAAAAGTAATTATGGCCTGATACTATAGGACGACCAGAAGGTTTGTTAAGACTTTTATGAATTTTAGGTAGGCAATAAAAATATGCCTTCCTACAACCTTCCGTCTGAAACTTATTATTAACATCATTCAAATTAAAATAACCTAATCTGTATCCTTTTTTGATTAGCTCCTTATATTCAGATATGGCTGAGTAATATTTATCTACACTGCATATTTGATAAACAGTTCTATCATTAAGGTGTTGCATGCACATATCAAAATAATCCATATTATTTAAAACTACTAACTTGTTGCCCTTGTCAGCAGGTTTGAAAACAATATTATTTTTCTTGCTTAAATTCACTAAAGTCTTCCATTCTTTTACTGTCATGTTATATTCTATATTGCTCTTAGTAGACATAAATTCTTGATGCCCTACATCCAAAGAATGATTGACCATCTTAATAAAGTTAGACACATCATGATTAATTACATTCGGAAAAAAATTACTTTTAGAAGAAACCCTATTAGTATTAAGTTTGACATAAGCATTAGTCGGTTCATCCGACATACAACTATAAAAACTATCATTTGAGCTTAATGTCACAGAATCTGAATCTACACATTCATTAGCTGCATCTAAACTAAAAAAATATTTTAAATAGAGTTTACGACTGAACCTAAACATATCCATTTGTAATTCATGTAATCTAGAAACAACGGTAGGGACATATTTTAAACCTAGATTCAAAACCGAAAGTTCTACATTACTAAATTCATAATTAGACAAGTATACCACATAGTTATTTGGCATATTAGCAATATCTCTACCATCTTCCTCGTTTGTAGCCTCCTCGCCTGGAAGGCTCGGATGGGATGTAGTCCGACTGTTCCCGATAACGTTTCTGCCTCGTTTACTATATCTTTACTGATCATTTCCATGATAAATCTTTCCTTAGCTTTACATACAAGACTAATGAGACTTACGGGTCTGTAGTTTCTAGGGTGTGAAGATTGCCTACCTTTGTGCAGAGGGACAACTATTGCTGTTCTCTGACTGTTGCAGTTCTCCATTCATGATGTGCAAAGCCTCTTTGGAGGCTACATTTAAATAGTAATTCCAGAGGCCATGACAGGTCATGTTTCATGCAATTTAGAAGGCATCCTGGGATATTGTCTGTGCCCAATGATGCAGTTTTCTTGGTGTTAGAGAGAGCATTAAGGACCTGTTCCCTAAGGATAGTAGGGGGGAGTTATATTTTATGGTATTTCCTGAGGGAATGTTGAGGGGGAGTGAGGGGTAAAGTTGAAGTTGAATTTATCAGTCAGGAGGTTTGCTATATCTTCTGGCTCATTATACATGGCACCATTTACAATGAGCTCTGCACGCAACTGTGTATTGCCTTTGAAGTTGCGGACATAGCTAAAGAATGTTATGTGGTTGTCCCTGGCCAGGGAGGCCCAAAATACCACAAACTTGGCTTTGGTAAACATTATTTCTCCTCTGAGTTGTTCATTTAATTTGGTGAGAATGGTTTTATCCTGCTGTGTGCTGCACCTCCTAATCTTTGCCATGATTTTTTTCCTTCTGTTATTCTGTTATACAGCCTATTGCTTTTGTGATTCCACCAGGGTGGCTTGTTTTTTTGAGTTAGTTCTGTACTTCTTCATGGTGGATACACCTGCCTCTATGCAACTATTAACATGCTTGTACAGGGTTTCTGTGAACAGTTCTGCATAGGCATCAGTGCTCTCAGGGTTTTTGAGGGCTTGAAATTTTGTCAGGTTATCACTTAACAGTAGGAGGTTAGCCTTAGAGCAGCTCCTGGATATTCTAGGTTTAGCTGGGGGGGTCCAGGTTTTGTTTTTACTTCAAAGGAGACCATTTTGTGGTCTGACCTTACCAGGGAAGACATTACAGTAGGGGCTGTGCAGCACTCTCCCATATTAGTGAGGACCAGATCCAGTATGGTTGCACTCCTGGTTGGTGTATTAACTATCTGGTCCAGAGAGTTTGTGCTTACAAAATCCAAGAATCTCTGTGCATGAACGTTTGGTGTCATAAAGGTTTCCCATTTAATAATGGGGTAATTAAAGTCACCCATGAATATGGTATTGGGTTGGATGGTTAGTGTTTCTAATAAGTTTAAATATGTTATGTGTTTCCTCCATCATAGAGGAAGCCCTATAGCTTCAAGGAAGTGGTATTGGATTTTGCCTATGGTGATATGAATATGGAGCAGCTCAAGTGCATTGTCCTGTTTGATGTAAATAGAGGCACCTCCACCTTTAGTCCCTGTCTGTGTAGTAGCTGGTCTAAATATGTGGAAGGCATTATAACTTGCACTGTTGGTATGCTGTCCGTGTGTTTAAACCATGTCTCATTGACTGCACAGATGTCAGCATTCTGTAGGGTGAAGTAAGCTTCTATGGAGTGGAGTGTTTTGTTTAGACTCATAGCACTGAGCAGTAATACCTTCAGATTTTTTTGGTTTTGTTTTGCTATGTCAGAAGTAGTTTCAGTCTGGCATTACCTAAAAAAGGTACTATGTGGGAAGACAATGTTTTAGCTAATATTTGAAAGCCTAGAGGGAAGAGGTGCAGACCATCCCCGGCAAAGCAGCTTGGTCTGTTGAACATCTCCTTACATGCTGACAAATATTGCACCCCCTTAGAATGGCACTAGAAACTAAGCCAATCATTAAAGTCAATCATATTTTGTTTGTATTGTGGCATCATCCTTGGAGAAGGTAAACTACTGCTCAATGCTAGGCTCATACCAACTTGAGACACATATTCCAAGAGTTCCGTGATGTCTAATCTAGGAAGGTACATCTCAGGTCATTTACTCCCACATGAACTATGACTGAGTCATATTGGTTCTTGTGGGCCAATGACCTATTTGTAATGTGGTGAATCCTAGCCCCTGATAAGCAACTGACCATGACTTTCTCCTTACTCAGTCTGGTGAAAAGTACATCAGGGTGTCTCACGATGGAGGCTCTGATGACTAGAATGTTGGCTTGTGTGTTGGCTTGTCTTATGGGCTTAGAGGTAGAGGCTCCATGAGATGTAGCTGTATGTGTTGATGTGGGTGTTGTTTTTAAAGAGTGTATTTGGGGTTGCTGAGGGTATTTGTTATGTGTGCTTCATCTAGGAGGTCTTTGTGGTTTAGGAAGGTTACATTTAAGTGTCTCAGCATATGTCTGCTTTGAATTTGTGTGTGATGGGTGCAGAATGTACACTACTGATAACCTTACTGACATTAGGAGTACTTTTATGTGAGAGCTTTACCTCTATTGACATTGTGTAAATACATCTCTCACATACTAGTGTGTCCACTGAAAATTTAGCATATACCAATAGAAAAATGTCTGGTTGTTAAAGAGTAGAGGTGGTGAAGGTGGATGAGTTTAAATACTTAGGTTTCAACAGTTCACAGTAATGGTGAGTGTGGAAGAGAGGTGAAGAAGAGAGTACATGCAGGATGGAGTGGGTGGAGAAGAGTGCCAGGAGTGATTTGTGACAGACGAGTACAAGTAAGAGTGAAAGGAAAGGTCTACAAGAGGGTATTGAGACTAGCTATGTTATATGGATTGGAGATAGTAGCATTGAGAAAAAGGCAGGAGTCAGAACTTGACATGGCATAGTTGAAGATGTTAAGATTTGCACTGGGTGTGACAAAGGTGGACAGGATTAGGAATAAGTATTAGAGGGTCAGCCCAGGTTGGAAGGTTTGGAGACAAAGCCAGAGAGGCAAGATTATGTTGGTTTGGACATGTGCTTTGGAGGGATGCAGAGAATACTGGGAAAAAGATGCTAAGGATGAAGCTGCCAGGTAACATCAAAAGAGGAAGGCCTAAGATAAGATTTATGGATGTGATGACAGAGGACATGCAGGTGGCTGGTGTGACAGAGCAAGATGCAGAGGACAGGAAGAAATGGAAACAGTTGATCTGCTGTGGCGACCCCTGACAGGAGCAGCCGAAAGAAGAAGAAGAAGAAGATTCTCAGCTGTACAGACTTTTGCCTCATATTTTTTAGCTGTTCCTCATAAAATTTGTGGTTTTCTGGCAAATCACTGAGCAATACTGTCACTAAATAATGGCACACATTTCAGTTTTTGACTTTCTTTCTATCAGACAAATGCACAATAACACAAACATTATTATTATCTCAGCTTTCTACGTTTAAAGAGCAACATTTGCAACCGGTCCCATTTTGGAGCCTTTGCCCCCCCCCCCCCTTTTATTTATGGCTTTGTCCACATTTCCTATGCTAAGAGGTAGAGAGGTATGTACAGAGACCAGAGTAAGTACAAGGAAAATCAGGTATGCTCTGCAAAACTAAAGAAATGTATCTGCTTTTTCTTGTATTTCTGGCCAGTCTCTCTCATTCTTTTTAACTATCCAGATGTAATTAAAAAAAAAAAAACAATGGGATCCTCCTTCATCTGTTGCTTGTTTTCCACAGTACTGATTGATATACTGTGCAAGCATGGGAATGTAAGCTCCATGCACATGTGCAGTACATCAACAAACATGGATGAATGCAGAAACAATGTGGGGAACTCCACAGCACCATTATACAGACATTATTTAAGAAACGGAAGTCATTTCTTTCTTAAATAATGTCATTGCATAATAGAAATAACTGACTTGGGTTTCTGGATGCATTGAGGATTTACCCACAGTTGACTTTGTTTAATCACTCAGCCTTCACCCTCTTGATGAAACCACACCAACCAGTCCTCAATATACTCACAGCCACTAATCAATTATTGCTTAAGTATTTCATTGTTGCCAGTATTGTTTTCTATTGTCTAGTGAATAAATAATTAAAGAAAAGTTATTCACTATAATAACATATAAGTGTTGATTTATGTATTGATTTGATGCCTTTCAGTTTCACTGGACAAGAATCAGTGAGCAGTCAAGCAATCAGGTAATAATACAGAACTATTTTAAGATGAATGTCAAATGAACAGTGAAAGCAGATGATGCAGCACGCAGCATAGCCCACAAACATCACTGCATGCATGAATTATGCTCTATTTGTTTTCTAAAAGAAAAGAAACACTAACCTAAATGTCCTGGTTCAGACTTCTGGACAACATGGCATCTCTTAACCTGCACAGCCATTTGCCATGTATGAGCCTGCCTCATAATGCACCTTACTACTGTTGCCAGCTGGACATCATTACTCAAAGTGGGAGTAGAACTGGGAGCTGCAGCAACACTATGGGTCACCACCACCAGCCTGGTACATGATCATATAATGCAGAATGCAACAGGCAGTGAACGTCTTGCATACAGTAGTGGGGTCAAACTGAAGGGCACATCAAACTCATGCAGACACCTGTAATGGCTCTTCAGGAGGCCATCTGCCCTCTCAATGACAATACTGGTCTGAGATGGGTATGTGTCATATGTTTCCTTTTCAGCTTTAGAAGGATTTCTCACTGGAGACATGAACCATGGCTCCAGTGGATATATGGCATCTCCTTAAAAAAATATATTTTTAAATGTAGTTCACTACCTTTCTAGCCTCCCTCCTCCCTACGGCGTTCAGGTTACCATGTTCAACAGTAAACCAGAATTCTATCCAGTAAATCTGTATTTTTCCACCTTAACTAAAATACAGAGTATCCTGTCCTACAGCTATAAACTGAGATCTCCTCCCCAGAAAATGACAACAGAATATTGCTGCAAACAGTCTGAAGCAAAAATTATATCCAATAAATCTGTATTTTTCCACCTTAACTGAAATACAGAGTATCCTGTACTACAGCTATATACTGAGATCTCCTCCTCCAGAAAATGGCAACAGAATATTGCAGCAAACAGTCTAAAACAATGTATGTTAGATGTTTCTATAAATTCCAAACCTGTTAGAATCTATTAAACTGTTCTGTTACTTAGGCAGTGTACCTAGGAATCCCTGTTGAGCACTGTACTTTAAACGACCAGCTGAACAATTCCCCTCTCTCCCAGCATTTTTCCCTTCTCTCCCAACTATTGAAACCCAATGCAGAACACTTAATTATTTTTATTAAACCCTGTAGTGCTCCTATCTATCTCCGACTATTCCATAAGGGCTCAAATGGAAAACGCCATGGAAGGGTCTATCCTACCTTGTATTATGGTTGTATTTTACTAGCTTTTTCCTTTAAATTGTCTTCTAAACCTACTGATAGTCTTCCTTCATCTACTGCCAGCTTTGCTCCCCTCCCTGCCCCCAATTCCCACCCATCCCCATTGGTCCTACCTTTATTACAGTAACAGTAACCACTCCCACCTTTCAAACAACCTATAACATCACTACACCTATACTACTTCCTACAGCTTCTCACTGCTATCCCTCCTACTCAGCTAATATGCACAAGCACACCATACCTATACTCACTGCATGCACACTCCTTGCATACAATCACATCTTACCAAACCTCCACCATTCCCCGCACTCAACCACTACCACTGTACCACCACACACACCACCACTCATATCCCACCTCTACTCTAATACTCTCCCATCAGGTCAACAACCTTCCTGATACACCCTCTATATAGACTACAGACCACAATACCTAAACTAAAAACAACCCCACAAATTAACATAACCCTACCACCATACCTATTACCCACAGAACACAATCAAAAAACTTCCCTTATAAACAAGCATATCCAGAAATTCATAAAACTAATAATCTCATCCATAGCCAATCTATTACTCAGTAGAGACATCCATCCCAATCATGGCCCCTCAATCTCCAACCCCTTCCCTCATAATCCGACTACAAACCACATCTCCCAAATCACAGCCAATAGAAAGCCAACCTACCACCTTCTGATAAGCCTAAATATTAGAAGTATATGCAACAAGGTGCATTAACTCCATGCGACCATAGACTTCTACTCCCCTGATGTGGTGATCCTTACAGAAACATGGTTAAAACTACACATTACTAATGAGCAAATCCTCCCTACCGGTTACAATATACTAAGAATAGTCCGACTAAATAAAAGTAGTTATTCATGTTAAACTTTATTGCTGTATAGCTACAATATTTGAACAGTGTCTAGACATCCAGATCTTAAAGTTAGCAGCTCCCCAAATAGGTAAGGAAGAAATAATATATACCAACCTTAAAATAAACCAAACTAAAACCCTAAACATAATAGGTTGCTAATTCCCACCTGGCCAAAACATCCGTCCACTTGAAAACCTCCACAGCTGGACTATCCACCACCTACCCAAAAAACATTAATTCTAGGAGACTTCAACATTGATTGGCAATCCTGTTCTAGCAACCACCCAACCCATCATGTAAACCTTCATGGTTTCACCCAACTAGTCCAGTCACCTATTAGGGTAAATAACAACTGCAACAAACGCACTACCCTTGATTCGATACTCGTCAATAAAAGACCCAAGTCATATATAGAGGGCTGCCTATTTGGCAGCCTCAGTGATCACTCCCCAAACTTCCTGCTAAGAAAAGACCTTTATAAAGCAAAACCCATCATTTACCATCAAATACACAAAAAAACTAACTTCGTCCCTCTCTCATTCAGCTCATCCCTAAAAGACTGTAACTGGCAACCTCTAAAATACCTCAAACTAGATAACACAGTTGACTACTTTAATAAAAACATTCCTAAGCATCCTTAATTACCACACCGCCATCAGACATTCCTGAACTAGAGCCCAACCATCCCAATGGCTAGAAAAAACACTAAGTATGAAATGAAAAACAGGGAAAAAGCCTGGGACAACTGGCACAAAACCAAAAGCCCCTCTTCTAGGCAAATATTCCTAGAACTATGCAACAGAAACAAAATGCTTATAAAACAGGACAAAATTCAATACTGCCAGTCTGCCCTTACCTCCTCCCAACATAACCCCAAACAATTTTGGTCCTCAATAAACTCCATCCTCCATCCAGGTAAAGTAAGTACACCCACTCCTAACTTAAGTCACTAAAAATTGCTACATCTTTCAACAATCACTTCACACAAACCATACTATCACTAGTTAGACAACACAACACCCCCCATAAACCCACAACATCAACTATAACTAACAATCTCCCCACTAGCTTCTCTTGCTTTCCTGTTCCTACCTCCAAAATAAAACAACTATTAACTAAACTTAAAACCACCAGATTAGAAGCAGACAACCACCCAAGTGAATACCTTCAACTTGCAGCTGACGCTCTGGCCTACCCAAAATCACTCTTGATAGACAGATCTCTGTCAGAAAGTTATGTTCCCACACTATGGAAAGTCTCACAAATAATTATCAGATCTCTGTCTGAAAGTTATGTTCCCACACTATGGAAACTCTCACACATAGTTAACAGAGCTCTGTTCGAAAGTTATGTTCCCACACTATGGAAAGTCTCACACATAATTTACAGCTCTCTGTCCGAAAGTTATGTTCCCACACTAAGGAAAGTCTCACACACAATTAACAGATCTCTGTCAGAAAGTTATGTCCCCACACTATGGAAAGTCTCACACACAATTAACAGATCTCTGTCAGAAAGTTATGTTCCCACACTATGGAAAGTCTCACACATAATTAACAGCTCTCTGTTAGAAAGTTATGTTCCCACACTGTGGAAAGTCTCACACATAATTAACAGCTCTCTGTCAGAAAGTTATGTTCCCAAACTGTGGAAAGTCTCACACATAATTAACAGATCTCTGTCAGAAAGTTATGTTCCCACACTGTGGAAAGTCTCGCACATAATTAACAGATCTCTGTCAGAAAGTTATGTTCCCACACTATGGAAAGTCTCACACATAATTAACAGATCTCTGTCAGAAAGCTATGTTCCTACACTATGGAAAGTCTCACAGATAATTAACAGATCTCTGTCAGAAAGTTATGTTCCCACTCTGTGGAAAGTCTCACACATAATTAAGAGATCTCTGACAGAAAGTTCTGTTCCCACACTGTGGAAACTCTCACACATAATTAACAGATCTCTGTCAGAAAGTTATGTTCCCACACTGTAGAAAGTCTCACACATAATTAACAGATCTCAGTCAGAAAGTTATGTTCCCACACTATGGAAAGTCTCACACATAATTAACAGATCTCTGTCAGAAAGTTATGTTCCCACACTGTGGAAACTCTCACACATAATTAACAGATCTCTATCAGAAAGTTATGTTCCCACACTGTAGAAAGTCTCACACATAAACAGATCTCTGTCAGAAAGTTATGTTCCCACACTATGTAAAGTCTCACACATAATTAACAGATCTCTGCCAGAAAGATATGTTCCCACACTGTGGAAAGTCTCACACATAATAAACAGATCTCTGTCAGAAAGTTACATTCCCACATTAGGGAAAGTCTACTAAA
>NC_056725.1:1610571093-1610591093 GCF_019279795.1 Protopterus annectens
CAGATCTCTGTCAGTAAGTTATTTTCCCACACTATGGAAAGTCTCACACATAACTAACAGATCTCTGTCAGAAAGTTATGTTCCCACACCATGGAAAGTCTCACACATAATTAACAGAGCTCTCTCAGAAAGTTATATTCCCACACTGTGGAAAGTCTAACATATAATTAACAGATCTCTGTCCAGACGGCACAGTGGTGCAGCGTTAACATTGTCGCCTCACAGCAAGAGGTTCTCCAGTTCGATTCTCGGCTGGGGTGCCTTCTGTGTGGAGTTTGCATGTTCTCCCTGTGTTCGCTTGGGTTTCCTCTGGGTACTCCGGTTTCCTCCCACATTCCAAAGACATGCATCTGGAGCATTTCTCCCAGGGCCTCCGCTGAAAACAGGCTCTGTGGAACCTAGTCGGACATTCCCTGTCAACAAATGTTAAATAAATAAATTATGTTCCCACACTGTGGAATGTCTGACACATAATTAATAGATCTCTGTCAGAAAGTTATGTTCCCAGACTATGGAAAGTCTGACACATAATTAACAGCTCTCTGTCAGAAAGTTATGTCCCCACACTATGGAAAGTCTCACACATAATTAACAGCTCCCTGTCAGAAAGTTATGTCCTCACACTATGGAAAGTCTCACACATAATTAACAGCTCTCTGTCAGAAAGTTATGTCCCCACATTACGGAAAGTCTCGCACATAATTAACAGATCTCTGTCAGAAAGTTATGTTCCCACACTATGGAAAGTCTCACACAAAATTAACAGATATCTGACAGAAATTTAATTTCCCACACTATGTAAAGTCTCACACATAATTAACAGATCTCTGTCAGAAAGTTATGTTCCCACACTATGTAAAGTCTCACACATAATTAACAGATCTCTTTCAGAAAGTTATGTTCCCACACTGTGGAAAGTCTCACACATAATTAAACAGATCTCTGTCAGAAAGTTATGTTCCCACACTGTGGAAAGTCTCACACATAATCAACAGATCTCTGTCAGAAAGTTATGTTCCCACACAATGGAAAGTCTGACACATAATTAACAGATCTCTGTCAGAAAGTTATGTTCGTACACTATGGAAAGTATGACACATAATTAACAGATCTCTGTCAGAAAGTTATGTTCCCACACTATGATAAGTCTCAAACATAATTAACAGATCTCTGTCAGAAAGTTATGTTCCCACACTGTGGAAAGTCTGACACATAATTAACAGCTCTCTGTCAGAAAGTTATGTCCCCACACTATGGAAAGTCTCACACATAATTAACAGCTCTCTGTCAGAAAGTTATGTCCCCACACTATGGAAAGTCTCACACATAATTAACAGATCTCTGTCAGAAAGTTATTTTCCCACACTATGGAAAGTCTCACACATAATTAACAGATCTCTGTCAGAAAGGTATTTTCCCACACTATGGAAAGTCCACACATAATTAACATATCTCTGTCAGAAGGTTATGTTCCCACACTATGATAAGTCTCAAACATAATTAACAGATCTCTGTCAGAAAGATATGTTGCAACACTGTGGAGTGTCTCACACATAATTCACAGGTCTCTGTCAGAAAGTTATGTTCCCACACTATGGAAAGTCTCACACATAATTAACAGATCTCTGTCAGTAAGTTATTTTCCCACACTATGGAAAGTCTCACACATAATTAACAGATCTCTGTCAGAAAGTTGTTTTCCCACACTATGGAAAGTCTGACACATTGTTAACAGATCTCTGTCAGAAAGTTATGTACCCACAATATCGAAAGTCTCACACATAATTAACAGATCTCTGTCAGAAAGTTATGTCCCCACACTATGGAAAGTCTCACACGTAATTAACAGATCTCTGTCAGAAAGTTTTGCTCCCACACTATGGAAAGTCTCACACATAATTAACAGATCTCTGTCAGAAAGTTATGTTCCCACACTATGGAAAGTCTCACACATAATTAACAGATCTCTGCCAGAAAGTTGTGTTCCCACACTATGGAAAGTCTCACACATAATTAACAGATCTCTGTCAGAAAGTTATGTTCCCACACTATGGAAAGTCTCACACATAATTAACAGATCTCCTTCAGAAAGTTATGTTCCCACACTATGGAAAGTCTCACACATAATTAACAGATCTCTGTCAGAAAGTTATATTCCCACACTATGGAAATTCTCACACATAATTAACAGATCTCTTTCAGAAAGTTATGTTCCCACACTATGGAAAGTCTCACACATAATTAACAGATCTCTGTCAGAAAGTTATGTTCCCACACTATGGAAATTCTCACACATAATTAACAGATCTCTGTCAGAAAGTTATGTTCCCACACTATGGAAAGTCTCACACATAATTAACAGATCTCTGTCAGAAAGTTATGTTCCCACACTATGGAAAGTCTCACACATAATTAACAGATCTCTGTCAGAAATTTATGTTCCCACACTATGGAAAGTCTCACACATAATTAACAGATCTCTGTCAGAAAGTTATGTTCCCACACTATGGAAAGTCTCACACATAATTAACAGATCTCTGTCAGAAAGTTATGTTCCCACACTATGATAAGTCTCAAACATAATTAACAGATCTCTGTCAGAAAGTTATGTTCCCACACTATGGAAAGTCTCACACATAATTAACAGATATCTGACAGAAAGTTATGTTCCCACACTATGGAAAGTCTCACACTTAATTAACAGATCTCTGCCAGAAAGTTGTGTTCCCACACTATGGAAAGTCCCATACATAATTAACAGATCTCTGTCAGAAAGTTATGTTCCCACACTATGGAAAGTCTCACACATAATTAACAGATCTCTGTCATAAAGTTATGTTCCCACACTATGGAAAGTCTCACACATAATTAACAGATCTCTGTCAGGAAGTTGTCCCCACACTATGGAAAGTCTCACACATAATTAACAGATCTCTGTCAGGAAGTTATGTTCCCACATTATGGAAAGTCTCACACATAATTAACAGATCTCTTTCAGAAAGTTATGTTCCCACACTATGGAAAGTCTCACACATAATTAACAGATCTCTGTCAGAAAGTTATGTTCCCACACTATGGAAAGTCTCACACATAATTAAACAATATCTTTCAGAAAGATATGTTCCCACACTATGGAAAGTCTCACACATAATTAACAGATCTCTTTCAGAAAGTTATGTTCCCACACTATGGAAAGTCTCACACATAATTAACAGATCTCTGTCAGAAAGTTATGTTCCCACACTATGGAAAGTCTCACTCATAATTAACAGATCACTTTCTGAAAGTTATGTTCCCACACTATGATAAGTCTCAAACATAATTAACAGATCTCTGTCAGAAAGTTATGTTCCCACACTATGGAAAGTCTCACACATAATTAACAGATCTCTGTCAGTAAGTTATGTTCCCACACTATGGAAAATCTCACACATAATTAACAGATCTCTGTCAGAAAGTTATGTTCCCACACCATGGAAAGTCTCACACATAATTAATAGATCTCTGTCAGAAAGTTTTGTCCCCACACTATGGAAAGTCTCACACATAATTAACAGATCTCTGTCAGAAAGTTATTTTCCCACACTATGGAGTCTTACACATATTTAACAGATCTCTGTCAGAAAGTTATGTTCCCACACTATGGAAAGTCTCACACAAAATTAACAGATATCTGACAGAAATTTAATTTCCCACACTATGTAAAGTCTCACACATAATTAACAGATCTCTGTCAGAAAGTTATGTTCCCACACTATGTAAAGTCTCACACATAATTAACAGATCTCTTTCAGAAAGTTATGTTCCCACACTGTGGAAAGTCTCACACATAATTAAACAGATCTCTGTCAGAAAGTTATGTTCGTAACCTATGGAAAGTCTCAATCATAATTAACAGATCACTTTCTGAAAGTTATGTTCCCACACTATGATAAGTCTCAAACATAATTAACAGATCTCTGTCAGAAAGTTATGTTCCCACACTGTGGAAAGTCTCACACATAATTAACAGATCTCTGTCAGAAAGTTATGTCCCCACACTATGGAAAATCTCACACATAATTAACAGCTTTCTGTCAGAAAGTTATGTCCCCACACTATGGAAAGTCTCACACATAATTAACAGCTCTCTGTCAGAGAGTTATGTCCCCACACTATGGAAAGTCTCACACATAATTAACAGATCTCTGTCAGAAAGTTATGTTCCCACACTATGGAAAGTCTCACACATAATTAACAGATCTCTGTCAGAAAGTTATGTTCCCACACTATGGAGTCTCACACATAATTAACAGATCTCTGTCAGAAAGTTATGTTCCCACACTGTGGAAAGTCTCACACATAATTAACAGATCTCTGTCAGAAACTTATTTTCCCACACAATGGAAAGTCAGACACATAATTAACAGATTTCTGTCAGAAAGTTATGTTCCCACACTATAGAAAGTCTGAAACATCATTAACAGCTGTCTGTCAGAAAATTATGTCCCCACACTATGGAAAGTCTCACACATAATTAACAGCTCTCTTTCAGAAAGTTATGTCCCCACACTATGGAAAGTCTCACATATAATTAACAGATCTCTGTCAGAAAGTTATGTTCCCACACTATGGAAAGTCTCACACATAATTAACAGATCTCTGTCAGAAAGTTATGTCCCCACACTATGGAAAGTCTCACACATAATTAACAGATCTCTGTCAGAAAGTTATGTTCCCACACTATGGAAAGTCGCACACATAGTTAACAGATCTCTGTCAGAAAGTTATATTCCCACAATATGGAAAGTCTCACACATAATTAACAGATCTCTTGACAGAAAGTTATGTTCCCACACTATGGAGTCTCACACATAATTAACAGATCTCTGTCGGAAAGTTATGTTCCCACACTGTGGAAAGTCTCACACATAATTAACAGATCTCTGTCAGAAACTTATTTTCCCACACAATGGAAAGTCTGACACATAATTAACAGATTTCTGTCAGAAAGTTATGTTCCCAAACTATGGAAAGTCTCACACATAATTAACAGATCTCTGTCAGAAAGTCATGTTCCCACACTATGGAAAGACTGAAACATAATTAACAGCTCTCTGTCAGAAAGTTATGTTCCAACACTATGTAAAGTCTCACACATAATTAACAGATCACTGTCAGAAAGTTATGTTCCCACACTGCGAAAAGTCTCACACATAATTAACAGATCTCTGTCAGAAAGTTATGTTCCCATACTGTGGAAAGTCTCACACATAATTAACAGATATCTGTCAGAAAGTTATGTTCCCACACAATGGAAAGTCTGACACATAATTAACAGATCTCTGTCAGAAAGTTATTTTCCCACACTATGGAAAGTCTGACACATTGTTAACAGATCTCTGTCAGAAAGTTATGTACCCACAATATCGAAAGTCTCACACATAATTAACAGCTCTCTGTCAGAAAGTTATGTCCCCACACTATGGAAAGTCTCACACATAATTAACAGATCTCTGTCAGAAAGTTATGTCCCCACACTATGGAAAATCTCACACATAATTAACAGTTCTCTTTCAGAAAGTTATTTCCCCACACTATGGAAAGTCTCACACATAATTAACAGATCTCTGTCAGAAAGTTATGTTCCCACACTATGGAAAGTCTCACACATAATTAACAGATCTCTGTCAGAAAGTTTTGCTCCCACACTATGGAAAGTCTCACACATAATTAACAGATCTCTGTCAGAAAGTTATGTTCCCACACTATGGAAAGTCTCACACATAATTAACAGATCTCTGTCAGAAAGTTATATTCCCACAATATGGAAAGTCTCACACATAATTAACAGATCTCTTGACAGAAAGTTATGTTCCCACACTATGGAGTCTCACACATAATTAACAGATCTCTGTCGGAAAGTTATGTTCCCACACTGTGGAAAGTCTCACACATAATTAACAGATCTCTGTCAGAAACTTATTTTCCCACACAATGGAAAGTCTGACACATAATTAACAGATTTCTGTCAGAAAGTTATGTTCCCAAACTATGGAAAGTCTCACACATAATTAACAGATCTCTGTCAGAAAGTCATGTTCCCACACTATGGAAAGACTGAAACATAATTAACAGCTCTCTGTCAGAAAGTTATGTTCCAACACTATGTAAAGTCTCACACATAATTAACAGATCACTGTCAGAAAGTTATGTTCCCACACTGTGGAAAGTCTCACACATAATTAACAGATCTCTGTCAGAAAGTTATGTTCCCACACTGTGGAAAGTCTCGCACATAATTAACAGATCTCTGTCAGAAAGTTATGTTCCCACACAATGGAAAGTCTGACACATAATTAACAGATCTCTGTCAGAAAGTTATGTTCCCACACTATGGAAAGTCTGACACATTGTTAACAGATCTCTGTCAGAAAGTTATGTACCCACAATATCGAAAGTCTCACACATAATTAACAGCTCTCTGTCAGAAAGTTATGTCCCCACACTATGGAAAGTCTCACACATAATTATCAGATCTCTGTCAGAAAGTTATGTCCCCACACTATGGAAAATCTCACACATAATTAACAGTTCTCTTTCAGAAAGTTATGTCCCCACACTATGGAAAGTCTCACACATAATTAACAGATCTCTGTCAGAAAGTTATGTCCCCACACTATGGAAAGTCTCACACATAATTAACAGATCTCTGTCAGAAAGTTATGTGCCCACACTATGGAAAGTCTCACACATAATTAACAGATCTCTGTCAGAAAGTTATGTTCCCACACTATGGAAAGTCTCACACATAATTAACAGATCTCTGTCAGAAAGTTATGTTCCCACACTATGGAAAGTCTCACACTTAATTAACAGATCTCTATCAGAAAGTTATGTTCCCACACTATGGAAAGTCCCATACATAATTAACAGATCTCTGTCAGAAAGTTATGTTCCCACACTATGGAAAGTCTCACACATAATTAACAGATCTCTGTCATAAAGTTATGTTCCCACACTATGGAAAGTCTCACACATAATTAACAGATCTCTGTCAGAAAGTTATGTTCCCTCACTATGGAATGTCTCACACATAATTAACATATCTCTGTCAGAAAGTTATGTTCCCACACTATTGAAAGTCTCACACATAATTAATACATCTCTGTCAGAAAGTTGTGTTCCCACACTATGGAAAGTCTCACACATAATTAACAGATCTCTGTCAGGAATTTATGTTCCCACATTATGGAAAGTCTCACACATAATTAACAGATCTCTTTCAGAAAGTTATGTTCCCACACTATGGAAAGTCTCACACATAATTAACAGATCTCTGTCAGAAAGTTATGTCTCACACTGTGGAAAGTCTCACACATAATTAACAGATCCTAGTCAGAAATTTATGTTCCCACACTGTGGAAAGTCTCACACATAATTAACAGATCTCAGTCAGAAAGTTATGTCCCCACACTGTGGAAAGTCTCACACATAATTAACTGATCTCTGACAGAAAGTTATGTTCCCACACTATGGAAAGTCTCACACATAATTAACAGATCTCTGTCAGAAAGTTATGCTCCACACTGTGGAAAGTCTCATACATAATTAACAGATCTCTGTCAGAAAGTTCTGTTCCTGCACTATAGAAAGTCTCACACATAATTAACAGATCTCTGTCAGAAGGTTATGTTCCCACACTATGGAAAGTCTCACACACAATTCCTCTACACAAAGGAGGCCCCTCCGCAGATCTAACCAGTTACCGCCCCTTGGCTATTTTCTCACCACTCTCTAAAATACTAGAGAGATACATTAATTCTCAAGTCTCAGATCACCTCCTTGCTAACAACCTCCTCTCCAACACACAACACAGTTTCCGACCTAAACACAGCACCACCACCACCATACTCTCTTTCTCTAACACTATCTTACAAAATAAAAATGCAGGTTATCTCTCCTCAGCTACATTCCTAGACCTTTCTAAAGCTTTCGACATGGTCCCACACAACTCATCTCTCTTCTCGATAACCTATCTTTCTCTCAACCAGTCATCAACAAGCAGTTGTTCGGCTGGATGATCAATACCCCCAACTACCAGTCTATATAAGGGTTCCCCAAGGGTCCATCCTGGGACCCCTACTCTTCTCTATTTTCAACAATACTCTAGCCTCAGGCACAACACATGGCACACTCATACAATACGCAGATGACTCAACCATCATCTTCACAGCCCACTCCCTACCTAAACTGCAAAAAGTCACACAGGAAGCATTTTCCTCTATTGAAACTTGGTTATCCGATGCCCAACTACTACTCAACCCAAAGAAAACAAAATTACTAATCTTCCAACCCAGCAAATTTACCCTAGATAGCTCTCACTTTAACATCACAGCAAAAGACAACACCACCATCCATCCTACATGACACACCAAATTACTAGGAGTAGAAATAGACAATAAACTGAACTTTGACATTCACATTTCTATGACCATTAAAAAGTGCACAAAAAACTAGAAGCATTATATAGAAATCAGCAACTACTTACCAAAGCAATTAAAATTTCGGTAGCAAATTCTCATCTTATCGTCACCCTACTCTTCACCTCTCCAATATTTACTAACCTTAGACCATGCGAGCTAAATAAGTTCGAAACTTGCTACAACAAAATCGCCAAATTCCCCACAGGGGCTTCCTACCGTACTCACCACTGTCTCTCACTAGCAGAAGTGGGCTGGCTACAGCTCAGCCACCTCCGTCAATGGTACCAACTCGCACTCTCCCACAAACTAATAAACCAACCACTAAAAGTTCCATCTCTCCAGAATCTACTCCAACCCTACATAACCGCGAGACCACTAAGATCCAGCCACAAAAACCTCCTAAAGGTCACAAGAGCCAATAACTCTGGAACTCCCTCCCATCCTCAATTACCTCTGTTACTTCTTACACCCACTTCAAATCCTTACTAAAATCACACTTAAAAACATGCCAGATATGTCCTTGCAACCCCGCCCCTCTAATGCCATCCACTCCACCCACCCACTACCTCTCTCGGCCCCCTATCAACAACCTACTCTTAGCAAGCTTGGCTACTCATGTTCCCAGCTACCTACCACATAGTGCTAACTTTTTGTAGCACCAACTGCTAATGGCTGTTATGTACCTCAAAAACAGATTGTATCAATTGTTCACTGATGAATCTCAGCTACATGTGTAACCATGTTTAGTATAAGTCACCATATTTTAAAATTGTACTATGTTCTACAGCTGTTTTACATCTATGTTTTATTCTTGCCTTATTTCCTCAGCTGGACTAATGTCTATATTTTAAATGCTGTGTCTTTTAACTGTATAATGTAAGTAATGCTTAATGTGGAGCTTTTCTCCCCGGGACTTCGCTGAAATTGGACCCCTGTCCAGTCGGACTCTCCCGGTCAACAAATGTATATAAATAAATAAATAAATAAATAGAAAGAGAGAGAGAAGGAGAGAGAGAAAAGAGTGGGGAGACAAAACTAGAAAATAAGCATCACTCTACAGCAATAAAGTTTAACATGAATAACTACTTAAATAAAAAAAAAAAAAAAAAAAAAAGAAGAAGTTCAACTTACCAACAAGATGACCACTAGGTATCCAACCATGCAAAAAGAAGTGGTAGAGTGAGCTACTCTTCAGATATGGGAATCATGTGCACTGCCAGGATGCTGGGTAGAGATGGTGATGCACCCCCATACATCACACATTATCTGGCAATTGATAGAATGGATGCACTTCCTATCATGATACTGCTCTTCCTGTGGGTCAGGAGGGTCCCTAATTGCAACATGGGTACAATCTATCACACTGAGTACCTCAGCAAAATGTGCCAGCCCATAAAAGGCATCCATAGTCTTGGCTTGGTCCTAAGGTGATACAGGGGAAAAAGATTTACTGCTCTACATGTGTCGAGTGTATCCCGAAACTTTTTCAGTATCCTTGAGGCAAAAGCCTATGAGATCCCCAGCACATCCCCAGTCTGTCGGTGGAAGGTCCTTGTAGCAAGTATAGTTTGTACTATACATGCTTTGGTAGTCACAGGAATAAGAAGTCCAGTCATTTCTCCACTGCCCTTATGGGGGACACAGACATGCACGCTAAGCCCCTTATTATGTCTCTGTCTACTCTAAATCTAATTAGGATTTTTTTATTACCAAAGCTATAATGCATAATCATTTGTTTATATTTTTGCTTTGCTTTTATTTTTGGTGGCTGAGCGTCACTGGGTGAAAGCAGCTTTGGCCTGGCTAATACAATCAACTCCAACTTAGAAATAGCAAAGATAGCCTTGAGAGAGAACATTTTTGCCAGTTGTAAATCTGATAGATTTGACAACACTTCCCTTTTTATAGCGCATCTGTGACTAGCATGGAAAAGTGGGAAAATTGACTGTGACTTGCAAATGGTGCAAAACAGACTTCATTAGCATATGAAGATTTACATCACTACTCATTTCCATCTCATTATTTGCCAGTTTGCATAAGTACATTCGAGGTTGCTGCTAATCAGCATAAATGGCCTCTGTGAATCACAGCTCGGCTGTGTTCATTCTCACATGCCCCAGACTGCCTTAATTCATTTACATAACTGACTATGAGTACTGGCCTGCAAGTCAGATCTACTGCTGTCTTTATAGCTAATGCCTGTACAAGATGTCTGTATACTGGAAAACTTAACAGGTAAGATAAAAATATATAATTTGTAGGCATTTCAGAAGAACTAGGGTGCATCTAGGACCTTGATGTCAGTCACTGTATTTTCTCGGTGATGGCTATTAAAAACTGTAGTCTGGTTTCATTCAAAGTTGCCAAACTGGAAATTTTAATGCAAACATTTGTTTCAAAAATAATAGATAATACTAGGTTCACTTCAGTGAAATAACAAAGTAATCAACTATAAGGTTGTGCCCAGAGTTAATGCGGTAGCATTGTTGCCTCAGAGCAAGAGGTTCTCCCGTTCAATTCTTAGCTAGAGTGTTCCTTCTGTGTGGAGTCTGCATGTCCTCCCCGTGGTTGGGTGGGCGTTCGAAAGACATGCATAAATGGGCGTGCCTCCGCTGAAGGTTGAATGTCGAGCTGGCACCTCGGCGTTCATCAAAATCTACTGCCAATCATTAGCAGACCGGAGTTCCGCTGTGGCAACCGCTATCTGGGAAAAGCCAAAAGACAACAACATTCATCTGTTTGTTTATTTGTTACTTGCTTGAGTGATTAATTATCTGAGTGATTGCCTGATTATCTTCTATTATACCATGCGAACATCAGAAAAGACGAGAAACGTGTACGCTGATTGGCTAATCCAACCAGCGTGCACATACTAAATCGTACAACAAACAAGGAAACAAGTCCGGTTAGTAAATATCGTGCTGCGGGTACAGCAAGCAAACATTAACGTACAGTAAACGTAAAAACAAAAACCACACAACAATTCAAGTAAAACACACAAAATTAACCATTACCCATATAATATTTCTCATCCCCTCACCTCGAACACAAACAAAATCAAAACAAATACAGTCGCAAATACACCACACACACACTACATAACCACCAGTTATAACCCAACAAAACCAAGCATTTTCATAAAACCATTCACTCACCTATATTCCCTACAATACCTATACACACACAACTCCAAAAATATACATATTAAAACACACCAGACATCCCTTGCAAAGTAAAAAACACACACCATACCAAACGTCCACATCAGCATACATCTTCTAAAACCACATACAACACCATCTAGTGACCAATTACTAAAAGTACATATTTTAAAAAAATTACTACAAATTAACACTACACCACATTTCAACATACCCATAACTAGTAAAACATAACTACATGTTATAAACTTCTACACTGCTTAAACTATTTTATAACAAGCATCACCTACCCTTTTGATTACATCCCTTCAAAAGCAATAATAAAATAAAAACAAACTGAAAGTGTGGACTATTTTATCTCACAAAAAGTGGAAGAATACAAAAAAAAGCTAACAAAAACCTAAATAACAACAATACAAATATAATACAAAGCAAACTAACACCATGGTATAATAGCAATAACCCACTTCTGAGTGGGGGTAATGCTGGATTTACCCACGGTTGTCTTTGTTTGGTCCCTCGGGCTTCACCCTCGGGACCAAACCACGCCAACCGTGGGTGAATCAGCATTACCAAGGCGTGGGTTATTGCTATATTACTATGACCCCCAAAGCGTGCAGCTGATTGGCCAGCGTGCCGTTGTCATCGAGTTATACTAATGGAAAAGGTCCGGTCGCCCGGACTTTTTCCATTAGTATAACTTCGATTTCAACACTGTCTCGCTATGTTAAATGGGTTTAACATGGCGAGACAACTTTAAAATAAGCAGCGGAGATCTCCGTTGCTTATTTTAAACTGTCTCGCTATGTTAAATCCATTTAACATAGCGACAATGTTTTAAAACGGAGAAAGCAAGATCTCCGTTGCTTTTTATGTTCGCTATGTTAAATGAGTTTAACATAGCGAGACAGTTAAAATAAGCAACGGAGATGTCCGTTGCTTATTTTAAAACTGTCTCGCTATGTTAAACTCATTTAACATAGCAAAACACTAAAAAAAAAGCAACGGAGATCTTGCTTTCTCCGTTACTTTTGCCCACAGCTCTGATGTACTGCGCAGGTGCGCAGTACATCAGAACTGCCGTGGATGGGGGGCGTGACCAAGGATGAACACAGGATAGCAGCAGATTTCTTCAGCTCCACCAATTTCATTACATTGACAGGAATTAATTACTTAAAAAATTAATTTTTGAAGTAATTTTCTTTCTAAATATGTTTGTTTTATATAGTTCTTGAACTATATCTAAAAAAGAAAGGAAATCTTAATAATATTCCTGTCAGAAATTACTTTGGAAATTTTCCTGTCAGTTTATCAGTCTGAAATGAGTTCCAGTAAGACAAATTCTCAAGACTCCAGCATCAAGAAAGAACTTCAGTCTCCGATAATTATAGTCCAGCAACTTACTGCTAAGATGGATAAAATGGATACTAAAATAGACACTTTCATAGAAAAAACTACAAAACAAATAGACTTGTTACATATGGACCTGCAACAACAGAAGATCCAGATGACAGGCATAGAAGAAGCTGTGAATGACATGGAAAATAGAATACAAGAAGAGGAAATCAACATTGAGTTTCTGCTGAAACAAAATACACATTTACAAACAAAGCTGGATGACCTGGAAAATAGATCTAGGCGCAATAACATTAGGATTTTTGGACTGCCAGAAAATATTGAAGGTAACAATATTACTTCTTTTTTAACAACATGGCTCCCTCAAACTTTAGATTTACCAGAAGCATTCTCTTTTGGTATCGAAAGAGCACATAGATCTATAGCTAATACTAACTCTAACAAAAACTATCCTAGATCAGTTATAGTTAGATTTCTACCATCTTTTGATAAAGAGATGGTTCTTAAATCTGCTTGGGCTAAAGCTCCTGTTAAGATTAATGAAACAACTGTGCGTTTTGACAATGACTATTCTTCCATGGTATTAGCTAAAAGAAAAGTTTTTCCTGCCACTAATAAGGGAGCTTAAAAAAGCACAGTTTAAAACATACCTTCTGTTTCCTGCCAAGCTTAAAATCTTCCTTCCTGATGGTCCTAAAATTTTCGATGACTTAGACTCTGCTTTACTGTTTATCAAAAAATAAGATTTTGGAAAAATAGAAGAAATGGAATGGGCTAGTCCTTCGTTAAAGAGACTGGCAACTGAAACTTCGTGGAAGACTTCAGAGAAGAAGAAGAGACTAAAAAAACAAATGATTTGTACTAGGTTTTTTTTTCTCTCTCATCATTTTATTTTATTATTAATCTTTTTAAATATAGTTCCTGCTTTTCCAAGAAGCAACAAATATTTTGAAAAAGATTTAATCAAAGTTATTCTCTGTGTGCAAAGAAATGTTTTGTTTCATAACTAGTCAAAATATCTGGAGATTTAATGGCAAGCTGTGATTTAACTTGTTTCTCTTTCTGAAGAGGAAAAATAAGGTCAGTAATTTGATACATTTTTTTTTCCTTTAAAAGTTTATATGTTCTTCAAATGCTATTCCTAATTATACTTTCTTGATTACACTGCTTATGCTTGTTTGTAAATAATCTGTCATGCTTTAACTAATAATAATTAGAACTAAATAATAGTAAATAATATGTTTTATTTTTAACTCTATTAATATAAACAGTAAGTAACATTCTATTGTATATACTTCTTATAGCTTTTCTTACATTTTTTTTTTATTTCTGCCTTACACCCTTTTACTTTCTACTCTATTTTCTTTTCTTTATTAATATATAGAAATGCTTTTGATCATATAGACACAGTAAATAATAAGATTTGCATAGGAGTTGAGTTGGGACAAAAATGTTGAGTTCTGTTACTTATTAATAATTTTGGGCTTGATTTCACTTACATAGAGTCTGTAATAACCTGTAGAATGCATTGTGAAGGTTTTGTCATGTTTAGATGCATTTACACTGCTAAATGAATGTTTGTCACTAGTTTTTAATAAGTTTCCCACCAAAATGTTAAGAGAGACAATCTGGGATGTGGGCTGTCTCATGCACAGTGTCCATGAGCTACTTCAAAAGCTTCAACTCTCAGAATTCTCACAGAGAAGCTGAAAGCAGCTAGTCTCACCTTTGACCTAAATATCACATTGACACATCACAGATACAGGAATGACACTACCTAATTATACTTTCTTGATTACACTGCTTATGCTTGTTTGTAAATAATCTGTCATGCTTTAACTAATAATAATTAGAACTAAATAATAGTAAATAATATGTTTTATTTTTAACTCTATTAATATAAACAGTAAGTAATATTCTATTGTATATACTTCTTATAGCTTTCTCTTACATTTTTTTTTATTTCTGCCTTACACCCTTTTACTTTCTACTCTCTTTTTCTTTTCTTTATTACTATATAGAAATACTTTTGATCATATAGACACAGTAAATAATAAGATTCGCATAGGAGTTGAGTTGGGACAAAAATGTTGAGTTTTGTTACTTATTAATAATTTTGGGCTTGATTTCACTTACATAGAGTCTGTAATAACCTGTAGAATGCATTGTGAAGGTTTTGTCATGTTTAGATGCATTTACACTGCTAAATGAATGTTTGTCACTAGTTTTTAATAAGTTTCCCGCCAAAATGTTAAGAGGGACAATCTGGGATGTGGGCTGTCTCATGCACAGTGTCCATGAGCTACTTCAAAAGCTTCAACTCTCAGAATTCTCACAGAGAAGCTGAAAGCAGCTGGTCTCACCTTTGACCTAGATATCACACTGACACATCACAGATACAGGAATAGCAGATTAATAATATGTGTTAAAAACCTATGTCCCAAACATATACATTACTATAACTCATTTAATTCATCTGATTGACAAGCATAAATAATTTTATAACTCTATACTGGAAGAAATTGTCATGTGATATATTTTAAAGCAGTAGTATAGCATGTTTGTAAAATCTGGTTAATAAAATGTGTTTGCTGTGCATTATTTTGTATAAAGCAGACAGATTTATTGAAGGGACAGCAATGTAAGATCGTGCTCAGTAAAGATACAACTCAGTGAGACCAGATATATATATATATATATATATATATATGTATGTGTGTGTGTGTGTGTGTATGTGTGTGTGTGTATGTGTGTGTGTGTGTGTTTGTGTGTATGTGTGTGTGTGTGTGTGTGTGTGTGTGTATGCCTGTGTGTGTGTGTGTGTGTGTGTGTGTGTGTGTGTGTGTGTATGTGTGTGTGTGTATGCATGTATATATATATATATATATATATATATATATATATATATATATATATATATATATATATATATATATATATATATATATATATATATATATGTATATGTGTATATGTGTGTGTATGTGTGTATGTATGTATATATATATATATATATGTGTGTGTGTGTGTGTGTGTGTGTGTGTGTATGTGTGTGTATGTAGATATGTATATAAATGTTTCTGAGAATCTGCTTAACTATGAAGTATGATTTATAACAATTTCTATGAATACAATATTTTATTCTATTGGCAATAATGAGTTTGAGTAAATGCTCATATACAAGCAATTCAAGGTTTTTTTTGGAAGCTGTTAACTGTATTTACATGACAGAAAATAGATGTTTCCTAATATATGTAATGTCTGAATCATATTAGCCAAAGTTTTTGATTTAAATGAATGTTAGAACTTATTTTTCTCTCCTCTTGATTTCTAACATCAAGATTATTTGAATGCTATTTGAATACAAAAGTTTTATATTACATGGATGTATATAGTAGTATGAACAGTTTTTTAAAAAAAAAAAAAAAAGGTTTATTTTAGTTTATATGATGCTGTTTTACCAAATGTGTAGTCTTGTCTTGCTAGATAATTAAATTGAAAACTGTTAACTTCAGTTAAATATAACTAGTATTAAATTGATAAGGTGGTAGCTGACGTACTGCTGCTTAGGGTAGGGGGTTAACTTGAGTGGTAAATACAACTCTAAGTTGGAGTTTATAACTCCAGGCTGGATGCAAGGTTTAATCCTTACATTATTTTCACTTGTTCATTGTTATTTGTATATAGTTTTGACATCCACAATATATTTTGTACATTCATTGTCACTGCAAACAAAATTGAATCCTATACGAAATCCCATAAGAGATTTAATAAATACAGCTATATTTAAAGGTACACCTAAAGGAGGAGATGTAACATTACTTATCTTGTTATTTGTTATTTTGATCATAAGATTCTTAAGTTTTAAAAATGCCAAATGACATCTTTAAAAGGAATTTCTTTAAACATTAATGGATTGAATAATCCATGTAAAAGGGCAAGCCTAATAAGATACATTAATTTACATAAGGCCAACTTAGACTTCCTACAAGAAGCCCATCTCTTGAAAAAAGATATTGATAAACTAGCCACAAACAAATATACAGTATTGGTTAGTTCAGAGCACACTCAGAAAAAGAGGAGTGGCTATTTTATGGAATAAAAGTATGCCCATTCCTAAAACCATTAAGTCTTATCAGGATGACAAAGGAATGTTTTGTATGGTTACAATACAAATTAATGGGAAGACTTACACTTTAATTAATGTATATTGGATACCTGGAATTGGTATTAATACAGTGAAACATCATCTTGATAAGATCATATCATTCTCTATAGGAGATATTATTTTAGCTGGTGACTTTAATTGTATACTACATGAAAGTGATACTACCACTATAGGAAAGAGAAGAATTACATCTAATGCAAAACATTTAAAGGATTTTGCTAATTCTTATCATTTGAATGCTATTAATAATCAGATAGATTCAAAATCATTACCATACACCTTTTTTTCTAACAGATACAAAACTTATTCAAAATAGATAGGGTCTTTAATTCTAACCAGATGGTAACAGATTTAATTAATACCAAAATCATTTCATGTCCTATATCTGATCATAATTCAATTGTTTTTGAATTCATGATAAAAATACTCATAATGTTCAGATCAAAAGGATACCAGCATACTTAACTCAACTAAAAGACTATAAAGAATATATACTTTCAGAAGTAAAACATTTTTAGACATAAATAACACTCCTGAAGTCTCCATTGTTTATGTTTGGGATGCCTTAAAATCATATCTATATGGACAAAGTATCAGATGGTATAATAATAAAAGGAAATCTTGGGATAAGGAATTGTTAGATATTCAAAGTAAATTAGACTCTTATAAACATAATAATAAAGAAAATATTATGGACAAGAAAGTTATTGAAGAAATAAACAAACTAAATGAGAAATACAAAGAAATTTTAACTCATAAAGTTAAAATAATTTTAGAGAAATACAAGTTTTTGTCTTATTCAATAAGCCCCAAATACTTACATAGACTTAAAAATAAAACAAAAAGGTTGAATAAACAAAACCATATCAAAGGAATCTTTTCTCTAAGGAAAATGAAGAATGTTTCTAGTATACCAGAAATACTAGATGAATTTAGAAATCACTTTCACAAAATTAACCATAATAATAATATTAACATGGAACCTAAAGATAAAATAAAGGAGTTTATAACCACAAATATGAATAAAAAGCTTAATAAACAACAGATTAAACTATTGGACAAGAGTATTTCATATACAGAAGTTATTACACAAATAAATAAGCTTAAATCAAACAAAGCACCGGGTAATGATGGTATTATACCAGAGATATATAAAATCCTTTCTAAAAATACATATTCATTAATACATAAGGTTTTTATTTTGGCCCAAACTGAGTTAATAACCCCCCCCCCATCTTGGCAATATACATTTATTTCGCCAATTTTAAAACCTAATAAAGATCCAACTAGATGTTCTTCATATCGGCCCATCTCATTACTTAATGTTGATTATAAAATGTTTATGAATATCTTTGCTGATAGATTGAAGACAATCATTCCCGGCATTATAGATATAGATCAGACAGGCTTCATTGTAAAATAGAAATACTTTTGATAATATAAGAAGAACTTTAACATTAATAGATTTTGCAAATAGGAAAAAGAAAGATGTAACACTTATTAGTCTTGATATAACTTCAGCATTTGATTCAGTAAGTTGGGACTATCTGTTTACCTTAATGAAGTGCACAAACTTCTTGGATGCATTTGTAAATCTAATTGAACATTTATACAAAGGAACGTTGGCTTATATTAAGGTAGGAACATATGTTTCACAAAAAATACCCATTCTTAAAGGTACAAAACAAGGATGTCCACTTTCTCCACTATTATTCACTTTAGTAATGGAACCTTGGGCTAATTTGATCAGAAACAGTACTGACATAGAGGGTTTTGAAATAGATGAAAATACAACATCCAAAATTCAACTTTTTGCAGATGATGTTCTAATTACATCAGCAGGATCTAATTCTTCTATACAGTCTCTATTTGATAACATGATGAATTTTAAAAGTATTTCTGGTTTAATATTCAATGAAGAAAAACTAAAATACTACCTATATATACACGAAAAAATATTCTCATTAGTGATTTTACTAAATATGTACCCAATTCAGGTCAGATAACTTATTTAGGTATAATACTATCTAAAGATATTAAATCTATTATATATAATAATTATAATACCTGTTTTCTTAATATACAAAATCTTTTTAATACCTGGAATAATATGTTTTTACTATGGAGGAGAGACTTACAATTATTAAAATGATAATATTCCCCAAGATTTTATACTTAATACAATCAATAATACTTCCACCTACAAAAATAATTATCAAGAAACTGAACACACTAATGTTAAATTTCTTATGGGCACCTAATAGACCTAGGATTGCATTAAAGAAACATACTAATAGCTGGTCTCAAGGGGTATTTCTTTTCCAGACTTTAATTTATATACTATCTCTTCTATTGTAAAAGTTATTACTTTATTAATAGATCAGTCATATGTCACAAAATGGAAAGATTATTGGGAGCTAATTAGTATACACTTCATGAAAATCTCCTTAACACATAAAAATATGATTGTAAATAACTCCATGTTATGGTTACTAAAGGAATTTTGTACTTCACCTATTACACCTAAACATATGGTTTGTTACCCATTAAATATTATTATTAGTTATCGTAACTTTATATTCATGCACCCTAAGTATAGGGAATGGAATTTTATTGTATTTCCTATAATGTATACTCAGGGTATGCTTTTGTCATCTACTTCTGAAGGAACTCATTTAGCTATAGATAATGATCTAAAGTACTGGTATCAGTTGATATCTGATAATAAAGTTAAAAATCTAGATATATTAAAACAAGAATTTGATCTAAGAGAAACTTGCTGGTTAGAGGTTCAGACCTTTAGACAACATCTCATTAATAAAATAGATTTAATGTCTATAACTGTTAAAG
>NC_056725.1:1610596093-1610618593 GCF_019279795.1 Protopterus annectens
TTGTGGACATAGGTAGCCTGCAAATGCTGGATTCATCACAGTTCCCTTTGCTAAAGGAAGCACATGCCTTCTAAATCTGGTAGACATCTTGGAGAGGGTCACCAAAGAAATGGATGATAAAAAGACTGTGAGCACAACTTACCTTGACCCAGCTAAGGCTTTTGACGAAACACCCCACTCAGGCATTATAAACAAATTAATTTAGGTACAAACCTTTTTATCACCCACTGGATAGCCAACTGGCTCACTGATAGGACCTAGGAGGTTAAAATAGGGTAGGCCATCTCCACCAAGAGGCCAGTCACTAGTGGAGTGCCACAGGGGTTGGTACTGGGCCCAATCCTTTTTGGCATCTATTTCTCAGAAATGGAAGTAAATGCTGAAGGTGTATGGCTTACTAAGTTTGCAGGTGATTGCAACCTGGTGGTTATCATCAACTTTTCTGCAGACATTAGCAGTCTTCAAGAAGGCCTATATCATAGGTTGTAACAAGGCTATCGGTCCTAGGGCCTATACAAGCCTAGCCATAACAATTCCCTGGATATTTCTTCCCACAATATTTACTTCCCTGGACCCCTGTCTAGCAGGGTGACTGATATGATCCCTGGGGTGAATTTCCTATCTCCCATCCAATCATCAAGGTTCCTTTTGAAGAGGGCCAGTGAGGCGCTCTGCTTGACATGTATGGGCAGTTTATTCCAGAGTATGGGGAGTCTCTGGGTCAGGAAACTATCCCTCCAGCATGTTTGGTTCATTGTGATGACAAGGTTTAGATCCCTGGAGAGTGTGGCTCTGAGGGATTGGGATTTCTTTAAGTGGAGCAGGTACAACAGCTCAGGGTCTGACATGGCCTTGTATGTTAAGCAGAGATAACCTCTGAGTAGACGATATACCACAGAGTATAGCTGGATTTTTTTTTAGATGGTCAGCATATGGCATCTGCTTTAGGCCTGTGAATCTTTTAGTGAGGTATTTCTGTGGCCTTTCCAGCTGTTGCAGATGTCTTGTGAGGTACATACCAAATGGGGCATTATACTCTATAATGGGTTTAATAAGGGATGAGTACAGTGGTACAATGACCTCCTTTTTTCTGGATGAAAAGCAATTAGTGATGAGGTGTGCCACATTGAAGGACTTCCTGACTGTTGTGGCGATATGGTTATCAAAGGTGAGACCACTGTCCACCTGTGTCCCTAAGTCTCTCATCACACTTCCGATGTTTAGTGTACTGCCACCTATGTGGTAATTCATGGGTACATGTTTTTTCCAAAGGGGATAACTATACATGTCTAACCAATGGTGACAAAGCCATGGCTTTAAACTAAATGCTAAGAAAGGCATAATTATACACATTGAGAAATTAACCATTCTAGCTAATTGCCATGTTGATAATACACCCCTAAGACTCAACTCATTGATTGGGTATCTTGGTATGCACATAAACAGTAGCTTTACCTTCAACCACCAAATGGCCACAGAGGTGAAGAAATCCTTTTATGTTGCAGAACTTATAAGTAAGGGGATGGTATCTTACTCCAATGAGGTAATTATCCCACTGTATTCTGCCCTTATCAGACTAATCATAGCGTACAAAGGCATATGCAGCAACTAGACCAACTACAGAGGATCCTTACAAAAAGAATACAAGGCATAACAAACCTGCCTTATGCAGAGCACCTTAAAGCTCTTTCCCACTACAATATCTCCTATAGATTGTTGAGGGGTGATCTATGCCTGACTTACAAGGCATCCACAAACCCCACACTTATGAATATTCTACATATTTTTAAGACACACAGTACCAGTAGGAACCTGAATTTTGTCCGTGACTTAAACAGAACATAAGTGAGAGACAGAGACTGCCCTTCCTATGGAACAGGCTTCCTATATATGTGAAGCTGAGTTAATCTATTATCCAATTTAAGCACAACCTAGACCAGTGGATGGAGAATAGGAAATTTACAGTGACCCTGGCACCCATGTCTCATATGAACATAAGTAGCCTATAAATGCATTGCCTTCAGTGTCTTGTTGGAATACAGGACTTCATTATTCTTCCAGGAAAACGTGGCTAGGGTCAGAAAGGCCCCCGTGGGTCATTAGCCTAGTAACAATCTATGAATCTATGAGTCTATGAAATAACACTAAACCAGTCAATAGATCACTTGATTCTGTGATTGTTCCCTTAAAACAAAGACTATATATGTGTGTGTGTGTGTGTGTGTGTGTGTGTGTGTGTGTGTGTGTGTGTGTGTGTGTCTGTGTGTGTATTTATATATATATATATATGTGTGTGTGTGTGTGTGTGTGTGTGTGTGTGTGTGTGTATTTATATATATATATATATATATATATATATATATATATATGTGTGTGTGTGTGTGTGTGTGTATTTATATATATATATATATATATATATATATATATATATATGTGTGTGTGTGTGTGTGTGTGTGTGTGTGTGTGTGTGTGTGTGTGTATGTTTACTTATGTGTTTCTGTGTCTGTGCATGTGTGAGTACATACAAAAGTTAGGGCAACAGGGTTGGCAAGGCTATCAGGAAAGCCCCATATATATTTTTAAATGTACATGTGTATTCCAGACCTCAGTTTTAACATGTATTTATGACATGGTGTATATAACTGCATTTCTCTCTCAGTTTTTTTTTTTTGCTTTAAGATACCGTGTACCCAATATTAATAGCTGCATAAAATGTGCAACTGCCCCCCCCCCCCAGTTGAGATGCATCAGATATATGAAATGTGAATACTGTATAAATCCTACATTTTTATTTAAAATGCACTTAAGTTTAAAAATGATAAAGGTTCTATAAAATCTGTAGTTTTTCCACTATTAAAATCCATATGATTTCTTAATGACCACAGACACAACTCAGTCATGCAACATTATAATTTGGCTTTGTCATTAACTGAATTCTGTATTGTCTGTATGGATCCCTATTATTTTAGCGAACCCAATGAATTGTGAATGCTATTTAGTCGAACCTCATTAAGCAAAATGATGAAAAGGTTCAGTGCTAACTTTACCCCTCTCTCACCCCCTAAAGGGCCCATCTCTATATCGGAAGAATGTAAAGTTCCTGTAATCATGGTTGCACAAGTAAAAACCACAGTCTCTAAAACCAAGAACACAGCATCCATAGGACCTGACAACATCCCAGGCTGCGTTCTTCATGAACTACTGAATGAACTGGCATCCCACCTAAGCACCATGTTCAATCGTAGCCTCACCTCTGGCTTTGTGCCCACTGAATGGCACACAGCGACGGTTATCACACTCCACAAAGGGGAGTCACAATGGACCCAGGGAACCACCACCCCATTAGCCTAATGAGCCTGGTCTGCAAGGCCATGGAATGTAACATCATGGAATTTATAAACAAAGACATTGGTAATCTCCAAACTCTGGACCCCACCAAGTTCAGGTTTGTAAAAGGCAGATCATATCTCCTAAACCTGATAGACTTCCCTGAAGCAGTCACCAAAGTCATAGACGAGGGTAACGTGGTTCATACAGCCTGTGTAGATCTTGCCAAGGCTTTTGACACCATCCTCCACTCTGGAATTATAGATAAACTCACTAAACTAGGTATAATTCCCTATGTCACAAGACGGGTTGCCAACTGGCTCACTGACTGAACCCACACTGTGAAAGTAGCAGACTTCAAATCCAACTTCAGACCAGTGACAAGTGGAGTACAACAGGGTTCAGTCCTGGGTCCTCTCCTGTTTGGTATCTACTTTTCTGAAGTACAGGCAAACACAGAAGGTCTTTGGCTAATGAAGTTTGCAGAAGACTGCAAACTAGGTGCCATAATCTAAACTTCTAATGATGTGGACATTCTACAAAAGGGCCTCACTGAGACAGATGCCTGGTGTCAAAGCCATGGCCTCAAGCTCAATGCCAAAGTGCATTGTCATCTCCTTTGGTAAATATTCTGTACCCATGAGCTACCACATAGGTGGTAGTCTACTTAACACCAAAAGTGTGATAAGAGACCTTGAGACACAGGTGGACAGTAGTCTCTCCTTTGATAATCACATTGCCACAGTAGTAAGGAAATCCTTCTACATGGCACACCTCATCACAAAAGGTTTCTCATCCAGGAAAAAAAAGGTCATTGTCCCCTTCTACTCATCACTCATTAAACCCATTATAGAGTACAATGCCCCTTTTGGTATGTACCTCACAAGACATCTACAGCAACTGTAAAGGCTGCAGAAATACCTCACAAAGAGGATTACCGGCCCTGGCCTCAAACAGATGCCCTTATGCAGACCGTCTCAAAAAACTCCAGCTTTCCTCCATCGCATATCATCTACTCAGAGGTGATCTCTGCCTAACATACAAAGTTATGTCAAACCCAGAGATGTTGAAGATGCTCCACTTAAAGAAATCCCAATCCCTCCGAGCTACACGCTCTAGGGACCTAAACCCTGTCACCACAATAAACAGAACATGCTGGAGTGATAGATTCCTGTCCCAGAGACTTCCCATACTCTGGAACAAACTACCTATCTATATCAAACAAAGCTCCTCATTAGCACTCTTCAAGAAAAATTTTGATAACTGGATGGGAAATAGGAAATTCACCCCGGGGATCACATCTGGGGCTCTGCTCAACAGGGGCACAGAAAAATAAACCTATGAACCTATGAACCAAAAGCATGGAACAGCATTTTTTTTTCCTAGGGAAAAAAAATCACTTGGCAGTTTTTGGAATTTGCATTTTCCTCCAATGTGTTGCGATCTCGGAGTTGGTATATTTAATTGGGGTGTGGGGGCACAGCCCCACACATCAGGAGGGATGTGGCGGATGAATACCCCCACTTTATTTTGTGTTTTGATACTTTACTTTTTTGTACGGATCAGCGATTTTTTTCTCCCTGGGAAAAAATTGCTGATCCGTATGTTCGACATTTTGGGTTTTTGGGGATAGTGGGTCAATTATATAGCATTCGCAATTCATTGCATTCACTTATATAATCTAGACTCATCTGAATTGTATTGTCATCTCCAAATTTACTAACGCAAATGCCCTTACTCACTGGGAGGTCATTCATGAATATTGTAAATGAATATTGTGAAACAGTATTGGTCCAAGCACAGGGAGTGATGTATGTATCATGGGAAGTAACTTCATCAGTTTTATATTTAAAAGTTTTCTTGGTTAGACAGTTTGCTATCCACTTTAACATATTCATTCAGATTATTATTATCTGGTACTTTAAATGACTTTGTTTCATGGAAACCATGCTGATAAATGTTCCGATTTTAATATTTCAACTATTAAAGTGTATAGCACTCTCAAAACATTTACCAGCGATGCAATTCAAACTTATTGAACTGTAGTTGTTAAGAGAATTTAATATCCCCCAATTAGATATAGATGCTGCCAATGTATATCTGCATACCTGAGGAACAAATCCTTTCTCTAATGTCAACTAAGACAGCCAAAAATGAATAAAAACAAAAATCAACCCGCTGCAGATATTAAAAATCAAACATTGATGTACTCTAGATCCTTGGCAAAAAGCCTTCAGGGCATAATAAAAAACTATCATAAAACAATGTATATCTAAAACCTTAAACAGTTAATCAATTAATTAACTATTTAATGAAACAATAAAAAAAACACATTAAATTAAGTATTTCCAATTGCATTCCATATTGAGATGAAAGAGTTTAAAGAGACATGCTTTAAAATATATATAATCTCCTTATACAATAATCTATCTTTTAATAAATTATTCTCATGAAATGTAACTACCACCTGCTCCAAAATGGGACCTTGTAACTATGAAGTATCACTTTTAATTTTTTAAAACTTTTAAAATGAAGGGCTAAAGGACTCTCTAATTGTTGTTTTGTATATATCTAATGTGTTCCTGTCACCTATGTTTAAAAGCTCTCTTACTTTCCATTATATAAAATAAATTGCATGGATATCTGAGGGCATAAATAATGCCCTCTGTAAAGCATATATATCTTCCCACAGGATTAAACTTTATATTATTTATTTTTGGGAAAAAGACATATAGTAAATCTACAGCTACAACACTTACTGCAAGGTAAAGTACTCACCGAATGTTAAGTAGAATAAAAGTACCATGGACAAGCATATCCCCTAAGCTCCATCCACATTTGTATGAAATCAAAGGAGTATTGCTAAATATTTAAAAAGTGCTTCATCTGTTCTTAAAAAAGTACCAATAATATCTAAATAGATTAACTTATCACTAAATATGCTATAAGTTGTTACAAAATAAATATTCGTTTTATTTGTATCAGTTATGTTACTCCTGTTCAAAATATTTGATTTCTTACCAACATTTGTGTATATATTTTTCCTGTTTTTCCCCTCGATGACTTTCTGAAAAGATTCCTTGTCTAAATTACGCTTGTAACATCTAGTAATAAACATATTAATGTTGTTTTTTAGCTTCATTAAAAAATAGGTTTCATTATTGCAAAGTCTACATAAGCATAACAATTCTCTATATGTTAAAGAAGAAATTAATTTGAAGGTTGACAGCTAAACCCATATAAATATTGACCATCGTCTGTAGATTTTCTATATATAGTTATTTTTATTTTTCCACTACTTAAAATTATCAATTTAACAACTTCATTATTACCTCCATTACATATAAATATTAAATCAATGTACCTAAAATAATAAATAACATTTATTCATAAAACTATGTTTACATAAGTACTCAAGTTTCAAACAATGCCATAGTTAAACTCACATACATAGGGGCAAAAGCAGCCCCCATGGCTGTACCTTGGATTTGGTGGTAAATTTCATTATTAAATGCAAAAACATGATTAGTAAGAGAGATATGTTTCCTTTCTGTAAAGTCACTTGAAAAAGTCAGTGCAAACAACTTTCCACTAAATCACTAATGTTACACAAAAACAGCCTATTTAATTCATTGGGATCTCCTGCAGTATCTGGTCCTATCTTCTTTATGGCTTCAAAAACTAGGTTCACAGTTATAGTTGGTCAGCCAACATTATATCTAGTACAGTTAGTCCTTTCTGCACTCTTATTCCTTGATAGTTATGAACATTTTTCAGGAAAGAGGATAAATAAGCATTCTATGCTGACTATTAGTACTTCATCCTTGGTTATACTACTACTACTGCTATCCTTTGCAATAATTATTTAAATGCCTAAACTGTGTTTTTTTTTTGGTGTCTACAGTGTTAGAAGTGTTTCTTGTATTCCTTATCAGCTTCCCAAAATTGTTTTCATTGTAAATATATGTTTTTATTGTCCTTACAATGACACATCCTATACTTCTGATGCAATTTCTTTCTGTACTTCTTATATCATGCCAGTCTTGGCACCCACCACTCGTCACACCTATTATAACAGCACATAACAATCAGTAAATGCATGTAACCATAAAATATATTCCAACATTCAGCATTATTTTCATAACTCATTGTTTTAGACCAGGCCAACTTAATGAAATCCCTTTTGATAACCACCAGCTTGCAAAATCTGCACAGTAAAATTTCAGTTTTGGTTTAACTACTTCATAAGCATAATTTGTTGATGTTTTATCATTTTCCAGCCAATACAGAGATGGTCTGATCATAGTAAATCTGGTTGACTGTTTTTGTTAATTAATGCAACTTTATACTTAATCCAGATTACATCTGATGTGCCATTTTTTTCTTGTTGCCTTATCTCCTATCTGGGTTTATCCACATTCTTTACTGATAGCAATAATAGAACCCTTCCTTCACAACTTTTAACTGGTTTGCCTCCATTCTTCTTGCATATTGAGATCTCCAATTATCATATCAGATCTATGCTGAAAGTATCTTTTTATTATGGAGAAAAAAAAGATTGCAAATTATTGCAGGGCTTATTGGGGTCCTATTGAAAAGTGACATTCCCTGTTTCATTTTTGTTACACCTAAGGTCACGCCTGTAATTTCACTTAACATGATAAATTAATTAAAATATAAGTTAACATGCGCTGAAACAACCCCGGTCATGTAAATTCACCAGTACAATGATGGCAGCAGACTCTTTCCTCTCCTCGTATCTGGCTGCCTGCTGGCTGATGCTAGCAACATGCATTAGTGCTTTCCATCTTAAGACTGTTGCATTGCACATGTGCTTGTTTCTGCTCCGAGAGAATTTTATTGCATTAAACAGGAAATCATTAGTTCTGTTTACTACTGCCCTAAGCAGGGTGGAGTATGTTTCCTAGTGCCTCTGCCCAATAGTAGTAAACTGACAGTAAGGTGGAAACACCCTCACATGGCATATACCAGTTACAAGAAGGTATGTCTAAATAAATGCCAACATGTCAGGTTTACCGCATAACTTGGCTTAGCTTATTCTTTTGCAGTGCATGTGAGATTAAGTCTCATGCTAGAATAAATTAATTGCAGGAACAATCAGTAATTTGCTTGTCATAAAGTAGACATTCAGAGATTATAGCAAGGCATTTCAAATTTGCTCTCACATACCCACAACAAAGCTACCACATGTTTTAAAAATATAAAACTATCTCAAAAGGTTGCATCTAGTCATATATGAAATGCTTGCAGCATTTTCAAGTGTTGTTCTTGCAAACGTTAAAAAGTATTGCTTATATATGAGTAAACTGAATATGAATTAGGCAGTTCTAGACATATTCAAGGCTGAGTAAACTGTAATGTTTTGGAGATATTCTCAGAATAAAGTATACTTGGTTGAGTGCACAGGTTATTTATGGCTGCAACCTTCCTATACCATGAAATACATTGGAATGTAGGCCACAGAGTCTGTTATGAATAACTGATTTATATACGGAATGTCAGTTATACTAAAACAAATGCTATTAAACACATGCTTGGAAAAAAGGAGTTCTGAAAGCTGAGACAATTCATAATGATAACTATTTTTACCTAATTGACTGCTAAACCCCACTGTTAAGTCTGCAGTTCGGTCTGACAGTACTTTAGAATGGTGCTTGCCTTTCTCATTTAAGTTGTCTCTCTCTTTGATGCCATAGCGGTTTCACTACTTTGATATGACTGTGAAAACACTCCCCGAATGCCATTTGAAGTTCAGCACCTCAGTACTGCTTTCCTAGGAGGATTCCTAAAAGACTTTCAAATAAAACTGTAGAAAACAGCCCATTTATACCACAGTCTACATATTTCTACACTTCTCTGTTTCTGTCACCTTTTAATATAACAGTTATACAAATGTGTGCTTTTCAAGGAAACAGGATGGCTACAAATAGTACAGAGGGTTTCTTCCTATCATCTGTGAAATGAAAATGTGTTAAACTTTAAATAACTCTTCCTGGCATTTGAAGTCACATTACATTATGCTAGAATGCAGCTCCTATGTCTGATTTTAGCTGTATTATTTATACTGTAATATTTCAACTTACATGATCACTATGCCAGAAGATACCATCTGTCCAGCAAATGAAGCTAAACTCGATTACGTAAAGTTGTACTGAATCAGACTTGAGGTCACACCCCACAACTGCAAGCCTATAAAAAGTATTAGGTAATGATAAATTCTAGCCATTACTGTTTTGACTGAATAGGAACTAACACAGTCCATAAAGCAGTTTATGACATTTTAGAGTTATACCACAGACAGATCTAAAGCCTATTTTAGTGCAAAGGTCAGACCTTAGACATGCTAGTATGTAAAAGTATAGACTGTGACTCCCAACAGTATTATCTTTGGTTACACTTTCTGAAACGTCAAATGGGGAGATGTAAAATGCTAATAGTCTGCTGAATTTTCTCAGTTCTTGTAGCCCTCTCTTACTTTTACTTTTCCCTATTTCACAGACTGTGCATCTTCCTAAAGGAAACAGTGGACTGGGAATTTAATCTACCTCTCTTCAATTGATTCCTTCATGAAAATATCTGCTTAAAATCAGACTAAAACTGCTCCCATCCAGTTGTTAGTTATGCCCATGGATATTTTGTCAACATGCAAGTCCTTCAAACTTCCAATTAAAGATTTTAGTGACGCATAACATTTTTCTTATTGTTCTTCTCCCTTTGATGTTTTTTAGAAGATATAATTGCTGACAGTACGACAATTCCTTAATACTTAAACAATCTTGATGATTAGGCTCTATAACAAGCGTGTTGGTTCTCTTGTCACTCTCTCTCGCTCTCTCTCTCTCTGTCACACACTCTCCATCTCACACTCTGCCTTTCTCTCTCACTCACTCTGTACAGTCTGCAGAACCAGGCAAAGAACTGCAGCTCTGAAGTTACTCACCCTCTGTGTAGGGATAAGTTTATCTTCCTATCTTTGTGTATTATCTTTCTTGTAACACAGTCCAGCATTATCATTGACTTTAGCTGTGACACAATTGCTTACTGATGGCTTATTGTCAGAGTAATAGTTACCCATAGTTTCCCTTATTATCTATCTGACTGGATTTTAACCATGCCAGCTCATGGATTATTGGTTTTCAGATGGCGAGTCTAACCTTTATCATTATTATGTCCTAGGAATCAGTGTTAATTGGAAGCTGCCAGCCAGCTCAAGTGACTTTACCTGCTGCCTTGCCCCTTTCACCACTACTCTCTTCATGGATTTACCTGCATATTTGTTTACTCTATTCTCCACTGTTCATGTCATTTCCCATTAATATAAATTGAGAGCTTACCTCACGACTTACCTGTAAAACATTACTTGTTGCATGGTTTTGCAGCTTCTAGTTTAAACTAGCACAATAAACAGTAACTAGTAACCAAAGGAGCACAAAACCATGAAAAGAAAGCAAATAGGTGAATGCGCAATCTAGTACCAATAAAGGCTCTCCTCCGTTGTTAGTATAAAAATCCTTCAGTAGTCCACCGCAGTTCAACCAATTACCACAAAATTTATTGAATAACTGAATATAAACTGTTAAAAACCATTGAGAAAACAAGCAGATTGAGTGCTTTCATCACCTGCACGGAGACTTCATCAGAATATGTGTTTTTACATAAGTCCTCAGTTTAAATAATAGTCCTAATTATTCAATTGATTGCATTTAGATTCCTATAGGCTGGCCATTGATTAGTACATATTTTAACTCTTTGCTGGTGGGAATAATTTCCCTAAAAATGTAAAACAAGTTGCTTTTGTTTAAAACATGTATATAAAAATCAATGCAGTACTAAAAACTTTAACACACATCAAAAAAACACATGTAATATTAAAAATGTTAAAAATGATGTCAAAAATGTTGTTAAAAATATTGTATAAAGTCATAAAAACATATAAATAAATAAATACATGGATACATACATACTAAATAAAAATGCTTCACTAAAAATAATGAGAAAATAATAATGGTGGTAATCTTAGCGGTGCCTCTTGGGGTCTTCTGCTAAAATCTTAAGTTCCAGGTTAATGGATATGTGGTCATTTAATCCATTATTACCACATGCATCCAGTCTTAACTGCCAGATCATTTCCCTGAATTCAATTTTGGTTTCCCAATCCCCACCTCTCTCACACTTAACCTCCTCTTCCGATATCCAAAATTTAAAGTCAGCCTTCCTACATGTTCGGGTATGCCTAAAAAGTGCATTTTTGTCATTCATCTTGATAATATCTGTATTATGTTCATATAAACGGGCCCTTAAATTACGTTCAGTTTTTCCAATATAGTATTTCCAACACTTCTTACAATAACATAAATACACTACCCTTTTTGTGTAGCAACTGTAATATTTGTCCCCTATCAATCTCATGTTTAAACTGGGAAGGTCCAGGTCTTTAGTCCCTGAAATGAAGGGACATTGTGCACATCTACCACATTTAAATGTGCCATATTTAGTACATGTTCCACCTGTCACACTTGTGGTATTTTTCTTTCTCTCAAATATATTTTTCAGATTCGTGTTTTTTCTAAAAGCATATCTGAGTGTTTGTTGAAATACATCTACTCTGGTGGGCATTCTATTGAACATTCCCCACGTATCGTTTATGCATTTCTTAATCCATCCCACACCCTTGAAATGTGTCAGGATTAAATAGGGCAGCCTATCTTCATTGTCTTTACTATTACTATTTGTTTCATCCACTTCAACCCCACCAGAGTTGGTGAGTAATGGTTTGTATACCGTATCCCATTTATCCAGAACTAATTCCTTGTTTGTCTCAATCATGTGTTCTGGGTACCCTCTTTCCTTGAACATGCTTTTTAGAATCTCCATTTCCTGCATTAAGTCACTTCTATCTGATGTCATCATGGCTGCTCTGATCATTTGACCTTTTATTATGTTCGTTTTGGAATGGTATGGCTGGTCACTCATAAAATGTAAGTAGGAATTGGAAAAACAATCCTTCCTGTAAATTCTGGATTTATATTTGTTATTAACACGATCTTTTATTAATTTCACATCCAAATAGTGTGTTTCATCTGTGTCCATTTCAAAAATAAATTTAAGAAACTCTGTACTGTTATTCATGTATTCAGTGAACTCACTAATTCTTTCTTTAGTTCCGTCCCATAAAATAAAAATATCGTCCAGAAATCTGTAATATCCACTAATGAATTTATAAAAAATCGAATTAAAAATGAATTGTCTTTCCCAAAATAACATAATAATGTTTGCGTAGATGGGTGCACAGGCTGACCCCATAGCCACACCATCTATTTGGTGGTATAAGTCACCTTGAAAGTAAATATAATTGTATTTCAAAACAAGTTCCATGTTCTCTAAAACAAGTTTAAAATCATCCGATGTTAAAATTTTCATCTCCACTATCATTTTTTCAAACCAGTCTAACCCAGTATTGTGTGGGATGACTGAAAATAAATCTTTAACATCGACAGTCACAAAAATTGTGCTATCCTTATATAATTTGGACCCAATCTTGGTAAGGAAATCCCAGAAATCTATTAGGATGTGGGGATATTTCTTATAAAATACCTTTAGTTTAGAATCTACAAAAATTACCAAGGGTTGTGTCTTAGATCCTTGTCAAGATACAATTGGTCTTAAGGGGGGGGGGGGTTCTTTATCTTTATGTATTTTTGGTATACCAAAAATTACTGGAATTACTGGTTTTGGTACTCTTAAAAAGTTATATAGTTCTTTGTCTATAAGTCCTTGTAGTAAATTGTCCTCTAGAATCCTATCTATTTTCCTGTATGAAATGTTAACCTCATTTCTAGATACTAAGGTATACCGATTATCCTTATCTAATGTCACATATTCTCTTAGTATAATCCCATGTATCCATCAGGACCACCACCCCCCCCACCCTTGTCTGGTTTCATGATCCGTAGATTAGTATTGTCCCTTAGTTCTTCCAAGGTGTGGCTTTCCTCTTTAGTTAAATTGTTTTTTGTTATTACTTGTTTTTATAGCCATCTCTTATTGTACACATAACACATCTTTCAAAATTCAGTATATCTTCATGTAGAGGAGGGTTAAAAGTACTAGCTTTCTTAAGATTACTTCTATTACTATTATTATTCCTTTCCCTAAACATATGAAATAAATTCAGTTTTCTTGTAAATAACTTAATATCTAAAAGAATCTCATCTATACCAGGTTTTCTAACTGGAACAAATGTAAAACCTTTTGTAAATAAGTTAAAATGTTCTTGTTTTATCTCCACGTCTGTATAGTTATAAATGAAAAAATTATCCTGTGAATAAATAACTAATTTAGATCCATTGTTTCTATCCGTGTCATTTGAATCATTTTCTACTATACTTTCCTGTGACAATGGGAAAAGATTCACCATTACCTCTCTCTGACACCCATCCTTCTCTGTGGCGGGATATAATAATTCTTCGTGACTGTTGCATAGGAGGGTCGGTGTTCTAAATTCCTTATCCTTTCAGACCTTCTTGGTCCCTGTTCCCCTAAAGGGATTTCTCTGTTAGTTTCTTCTTGTGTATACTGATTATGTATATAAATGTGTTCATCCTGGTACCCTTGGTGCTCATATACATTATTCCCTGTATCATTTCTTCTGTTATAGTAACCACCTTCTTTGTAATTATATTTCTCCCTAAAGTTCCTGCTGTCACATTAGTATGCTTTCCCCATTCTATAGTCATTCAGGTCCCTTTCTAGTTTCTGGGTTTTCCTATTCTGGTTCCTTGAAATAACTATCAACATCATGCATTGTCCAAAAATAAATGTTTTTATATTCATCAACTGAAAATAAAAGATCTGCATTAATTTCTCCATTGAGTCTATCTATTTCTTTTTTACATTCAACCATAGTTTCTTCATTGTTTTTAATCATTGCCTTAAGAATGGCCAGCCCACAATCATTTAGTATGTTTACAATAGTTTTAAAAAACTCAGAATCAAGAATAGTATTGTTAGGGAACTTATTTATTCTACGTCCCTTTGGTACTATTTTGTAGTCGATACATTTCTTAAGGTACCAATTATCCAATGCTAAACTTTTAAATTTAGTTAATAGCTGTTTTAAAGTCTTACATTTGTCCTTATATCCGAAGTTAATACTTCGCGTTTGCTCCTCTCTCGGTTTGTAAGTCCCAAACAAATTCTCCAACCATTTGGAAAAGTACACATTGAAATAATGTCCCACAAAATTCTCTTTCTGCCTCCTATATCCACCATTACAAGCGTTAGCGTTCGCGCTCTCGATACCCTCATGGCTAGACCGGAAATATTCTCCACTCTTTCCTGTGCGACCAGTATCATTGTCTCAAGTTGGTGTAACATGATTATGGTCCCCCAGACGTCTAGGTCTAAACCAAAATTTAATTCAGGGAAATGATCTGGCAGTTAAGACTGGATGCATGTGGTAATAATGGATTAAATGACCACATATTCATTAACCCGGCACTTAAGATTTTAGCAGAAGACCCCAAGAGGCACTGCTAAGATTACCACCATTATTATTTTCTCATTATTTTTAGTAAAGCATTTTTATTTAGTATGTATGTATCCATGTATTTATTTATTTATACATTTTTATGACTTTATACAATATTTTTAACAACATTTTTAACATAATTTTTAACATTTTTAATATTACATGTGTTTTTTTGATGTGTCTTAAAGTTTTTAGTACTGCATTGATTTTTATATACATGTTTTAAACAAAAGCAACTTGTTTTACATTTTTAGGGAAATTATTCCCACCAGCAAAGAGTTAAAATCTGTACTAATCAATGGCCAGCCTATAGGAATCTAAATGTAATCAAGTGAATAATTAGGACTATTATTTAAACTGAGGAGTTATGTAAAAACACAGATTCTGATGAAGTCTCCGTGCAGGAGATGAAAGTGCTCAATCTGCTTGTTTTCTCAATGTTTTTTTAACAGTTTTTATTCAGTTATTCAATAAATTTTGTGGTAATTGGTTGAACTGCGGTGGACTACTGAAGGATTTTTATACTAAGAACGGAGGAGAGCCTTTATTGGTACTAGATTGCACATTCACCTATTTGCTTTCTTTAAACTAGCACAATGTAAGAAAACTGGATTTTAATTTGTCATACAATTTCAACAGGTGCAGTCAGATGTCAACAAACCAGCAGTCATTTTTCTATGAATCTGAATTTAAATTTTAACCAGTTACAATCATTAGAGCCAATGTTGAACCCAGAAATATACATACACCTTGTTTGATCACTATAGTCCCTCTAACACTGGCTTCAAAGTTGTTCAGTTTCTTTGGCTACAATACTCTATTTCACTTTAAACAACATGTTTATTTTTTAGGTTGGTAAATTATTTCTGCTAACCTGACTTTAGGGATCTTGCACATTCAAACATAAACTACATTAGAACAACAATATTAGCTACTAAGTAGCATATGACAAATATCAGTAGCTTCATCCTCAAAGATAGTCCTGCCCAACTGTTCAGATTCTCATACTTTTTCCTATATATTTGCTAGACACTATCTAATCGTGTGATGCCCTTCTGGAACACTTGCATTTAATCATTATTAGCCATTTGTAAAAAAACACCTTGAGACATAAAGCACACCAATTATATAACTGTAACCTGTTTATTCATAAAACATTTGCAAACTTAAACATAACTCAACAGTAAATAACAAACATGAAATACAACAGGAAAATCACAACATAGCAACTAACATTTTTTGGCAGTATTAAAACCATTCAGTGTCATGTGTTCTTGAATACAAGCAGCATTACTTTCTTCTGCTTATTTTAACCACCATTAACTTACAAGGCATCATTGCTCACCTCACAATGGAACAAAACCACATCCCTCTAGTAAAAGGAAGGAACAGAGGAGGGGTTCAGGATGAACCCCTCTTACTCTACCTACTCAGTCACAGCACATTATTGCTGGGATTGGAAGGGAGGAAGGGATTAAAGCAAAACCCCATGCCAAAAGGCTGTAACTTCCCTTACCTGACTTCTTCTTCTTCTTTTGGCTTTTCCCGGTTAGGGGTCGCCACAGCGGATCACCTGTCCGCTCATGATTGGCAGTGGAGTTTTACAGTGTCGAGTTGCTAGCCCGGCGCCCAACCTTCCACAGAAGGCACACACACACGCACTCACACCTAGGGCCATATTAGAGTGTCTAATCCACCTACAGCATGTCTTTGGGATGTGGGAGGAAATCAGAGCACCGAGAGGAAACCCACGCGACCACAGGGAGGACATGCAGACTCCACACAGAAGGCACCCCAGCCAAGGATCGAACCGGAGGACCTCTTGCTGTGAGGTGGCAGTGCTAACCGCTGCACCACTGTGAACCTCCCTTATCTCAGACTAAAATCCCTAAATCCCCTCCCCTGCTAACATCACTTCCTTTTCTGATATGCATCCTCTTCAGTTAAGCATCTCCTAATCACCTCCCCATAATTCAACATTTCAAAATTCTTAATGTAACCTATGTATCTAAACCCCTCTTCCTCCTCCTCCCATTCCTCTTTTAACCAAATAGCACAAGATTTTCTGGACAAATATGTCTGCACACAAACAATATTTAGTAATTTATCAATAAAATCTGTATTGTTAACTTTTGTAGCAATAAATTATCAAGAACAAGGCATTATGCTTGCTTTTCTAAAAAAGCTAAGAGTTATGCCAGCTAATTAATCAAGTGTAGATGTTAACTTAGCAGCTTTACTGCTTTCTTCGTGAATTTCAAGTAAATATATTTTGCTTTTGTAGAACACAACTGTGTATTCTGCTATGAGTTATGCAAATTAATAGCATATTTAGGCTGTACACTTTGCTAATACCCAACTGGGGATATGTACCTGATTTAAGAGTGAGGCTGCCTCAGCTTGAAATATCTCATCTGAGTTCATCTGTAATCACTTCTACATATTATGCGGTTTTATATAAGTAAATATTTCAGCCATCCCTGCAGGGAAATCAACTGTTCCCTTTGCATTATCTGCTTAACTTCCTATTGAAATTACAGGTCACCTAAAATACTGAGGCCTTCAAGAGCAAAAAAAAAAAAAAAATTGTGAATGACATAGAATTACAGACAATCTCAAAACTTGGTCTAATGCCATTAAAGTATTTTTTATAAGATGGGTTTAGCTCCCTTCATGTCTACATGTGAAGAAGCATAGATCTCAGCGTTACATATATAAACTAACTCTGACATTTCTATGTAAGGAAGCAAACAGACATTCAGAAGTACCATTACCTGTAACTGTCTATATGTTGCAGTTTTTATACTTTTATTCCAGCAAATCCAAGGAACAAACTAACTGTGGGCTATGCAATTTCAGCAGGTGCCAATTCGAACAACCAAGGGACTCCATTGTTTGGTAGAAAATTTGCAGCCATTGTTTGCGATGTTTTTGAAACCTCTAACTAATGTTAATTGTATGACTGCTGTTACTGGCATGAATCATTGCTCACTTCACTGGTGTCTTTTGAAAAGCAGAGCATGCCATCAACCATGTCTTCAATGTATTAAATATAAGATTCATCAGCCTGGCACTACTCCATCAGATTTCCCGCAACAGACAAATGTATTTCCCAGTTAAACATCAGGCATGCTCCTATGAATGTGGCCTCTGCCCATCTCTGGGCTGTATCAAACACAAGCCTCAGCTAACACATTCACTTTGGTTTCAACTGTTTTATTTGGCAACCTTTTTACCACAATCATATTCAGCAAGAGCTTCTAAGACGCTTTCCTTCACTATCACTCTGCTGTTCATTTCTGACAGGTTCATCTGCCACCATTGCAATTACTGATATTGCCATATGACAACTGGTGCTCCTGGAATTTTTTTGAAAATTAAGGCATTTGAACTGTCTGTTTACAACACTACCCCAGTATCAAATGAACATGCATATCTTCTGGTTGACTCTATCAATGTTGAGATCTCATTTCATCAATCTAGTAGCCAGTGACAAAACTGGATTCAAAACTGCACCACTAATATTAACTGCAGTATGGATGAATGTAGTTTTCATAGCAGTCTGTGACGTCCGGTTATATCCCACCTGTGCCACCAATTAATGTGATGTCTGGCTATATCCCACTGGACTGCCACCAATTAAATGTGATGTTTAGACAATACCCCACCAGATTGCCAACAATAAATATGAATTCCCTTTTGATCCTGAGTCAGTAACTAAGAAGCTTCAATCCTCACTACTGATTCCAATGTGAGATTGTCACTTAAACAGGTAATATTTCACAATTTTCCTCTAAGAGCACAACAATAATATGCTTAATAATCTGGGACTGGACTGTACACTTCTAACCACCTGTAATGTAACACCTTATTATACATTTCAGAGCAATGTGTCCCAGTTTAATACCTCTGATGCACTCACACTCAAAGTAAATTAAAATCTCACACATCCAAACACTTCTGGGAAAGCCTGATACAGATTTTCAGCTGTGTCACTTCCCCAAAATAATACAGTAATGCTGCCAGCAATCAGAGTGTCTTCATGCCCTTCTAAAGGGGTGCCCAATTATGAAAATGAAATGTCAATATAAATGATAACCATGACCGGAGCAGACAGGTGACCTGGGGAGTATCAAACAGGTATAAGCACTCTCTAATCAATAAGGAACACACAGATTTTCAGCCACAATGTAAAGTAATGAAAAGCATTTAATAATAAGTAAAATGATTACAAGAATGTAAATCAATAACTTTCAATAATCACCAGAATTCAATCATCAGAAATTTAAAATTAAACTGTAGGATAGAAGTCCATCATTCTAGAAAAATCTGAATAACTGAACTTTCCTAATCTAACTAGAGAATACTGTCCCTGATCTAACCTAAAGTATAACAGCAAGGCAAAAGCAGGCTTGCAGATTTTAGTGAGTTATCTTTAATGGGTGTCCACTGACTGCAACTCTTCACTAACAGCTGCTCTTCACAAACTGCTCAGCACTTGACTAACTGCACAGTTTAACAGTCTCAACTGTCCTTTTTTTTAAAATAACAGTTTCCTGTTTGAAAACGTTATTTTTCCTGTCAATCGGGTGTTCAAATAATCACTTAGCAACCAGGAACATTCTAATGTCATCATGTACTGTTTACCTGATTCTCCACAGTACTTTAGAATCTCCCTCTCAAACATGCACAGTTAGAAATGTATCAAAACACTGACAGATTCTTTAAGCATTCTGTTTAAACAGGGAAATACTCAAAATTTAAAAAAATATACATTTTCACTATTAGACATAATGGCATGCAATACAAGTTAATCCTTGAATATACACAATTCCCCTGCCAGGCATGCTAATACAGATGACAGTGTTTTCATTTTCTTCACACAGTCCTTTTAACAGCTTGACACGGCTGTGGATGTACACTTCACTGTCACTTAAAACCAATGAGTAATGCAGTCTGGTGCAGTCCTGATAAAAGAGTTTTGCCTTCCTGTAGCTCTTCATTCATCACTGGGAGAGAGCAAGAACTGATTTAAAATATGATAGCCCAAGAACAAAGTTTAACAAATTTGCTAATAAAATATATTGGACTTTTTTCTCTGTCCATGATCCACTCATATGATTGCTTAAAACTATTTATTTTTTAACCTGCTGATATGGACTAATCCCTTATCTTGGCACATCTGCACCAGACAACATCACTTGGATCTCACTGATTACTCAAGAAAATACAATGAGTACAAGTAGCAAACTACAGTAAGAGACAGCATGGATGAAGGTGATAGGTGAATACTAGACTATTGCCCTGAAGGAACATTTTATGCCTAGCCAATAAGCCAAGGTAAGAATCAAACCTTGAACCTTGAATCTATGATGTGAAGACTTTATTCATCATGCCACCCCCCCCCCCATTAATAATTCAGCTTTATATTATTGCTATTACTGAAACATGGCTGAAGTATTTTATTACAAACAGGTACTATCAGCAGTAGAAAACACAAAAGGGCTGGGAGTGATGTTATTTTGATAAAACACTCTTTGAAAAGTATAATGAACATGCAACAAACTCCTCAACCGCTAGGAAGGGAATCAGCAATCATCAGGCAGTACATTGCGGGATCTAAAATACTAAGAGCAGTTTATTTCTGTGTATTGACCCAAATGACCAGCACCTTACCTTGATTAATGACATCTAAGACAATATCAAGGAGGAAAATTGGTCTGGATCCATGCTACAGATGGATGGAGCCCTGGACTGGGGTTTGATTAGCAGACTTGGCACTGGAACAGCTGAGTAGGGAGTGGGTAGAGTGAAATGGCATAGCTCTCTCACCTCTCCCAGAGATGAGAGGGAACTATGTGCACTCAAAAGCCTACTGGGTGTTAAAGTCACCATGGTTGAGACTGGAGAGACAGCTGGTCATGCTTCTGTGGTTGGGTATAACTGCTCAGGTGGAATGCCCAATACAAAAATTAGAGGAAAGCCTATGTGGAGACCCCCTACCTGTGCCTAGCTGAACTCTGCATTGTCAAGAGAAAAATAAGAAACAAATGTGAAATGTCTCTAATGGCTGTCTAAATGTTGGCCTCTCCAGATCATCTCTCACCCATGTGACGAGGAACAAATGGGCCAGTTACAAAAAGGTGCAAGAAAAAAATTCAAGGCTGAAAATTGTGGTTGGGGGATTTAATGTTCACTGCAGGAACTATAATGACCCTTATACCCATATTTTTATCTGCTTATATTTTTTTCTCAAATTATACAAAACGCTGCTCATGATTACTGTATTTAGGGAGGTACACTGTGTGCAACATCATACTCTATTTACATCCTAATGAATGCCTTGCTTCTTGGACTGTAGCAGACTCTAGTCTCCACTCAGGTGATCAACCCACACCAACCACAGGCAAATCCAGCATTTTACACACCCAGTCATGGGTTATTGCTTAAATAATTTTGGCTGCAGTTCCTCTAATGAGAAACCAAGCTTGATTTGCTTATCTAGTTCAGATATGTACTGTTCTAAATCTTCTTTCAAAGCTGAACAATTGCTACATCTCTGCCTCAGATAGGATTCAACCGACTGCTTATGGTAACAGTGCTGTTCACGAATTAGAACCGTTACTCATTTAATCAATTGGAATCACAATGAACATTATTTGTCCTAGAACTGGAAGTAGGCTGTTGCTCTATCGACTCACAAAGGAGAGTATGGAGACTGTTTAACCAATGACCAACCATATGCTTTTCTCCCCAAATGAAATACCTTGAAAAAAATAGTAAATAAACAACAACTTGATCATCACTATTTCACCTGCAGTTTTTTTTTACACCTTAAGCAGGTGTGACCTAGGCATGGACTGGGCACAGCCCAACTTGCATTGTCTAAATTTTTTTGAAAAGTGCTGGATGATGGAAACATTGACAATAAGGTGTTTCTTGACCTCTCTAAAGTCTTGACTCGCTTGACCCTAAATTAGCAATTGGCATGCAGTTAGCCCTATTCCCAGCTCTGGTTCTATAGATACCATTAAATTACCAGTATTTACGTCTGTGGAAAAACAAGTGAAAAATGAAAGGAAAGTACTTATTCTTGTCTGGTGCTTGAACTCAGAACAACTTCTCTGATTTGTTGTGGTTGCCACATCAGAAGTGTCTGAGAAATGCATCATTGTTCTTCCCACACAAGCCTTTTCATTCAGATTAGAAACCCCTAGTATGGTGATTTTTATATCCAATTATAAACACATCCAAATGCAGTACAAAGCATCTGCATGAAGTCAATGAACAATTTAAATGACAGCACTAAGTTAGGCAGTGCAGTGGTACGGCAATTAATGTTGTCACCTCACAGCAAGAGGCTCTCTGGTTCAATTCTCAGCTGTGGTGCCTTCTGTGAGGAGTCTGCATATTCTCCCTGCATTCCCATGGGTTTCCTTCCACATTCCAAAGACATGCATCCAGAGCATTTCTCCCCGGGCCTCTGCTGAAAATAGACTCTGTCCTTGTCAGACTTTCTCAGTCAGCAAATATTAAATATGATATGTGTAGAGTAGCTAAAAATTAGTTTTTTGAAACTCACTGTAGGTCAGTATAGCAAGTACAGACAAGTTATCATTCAC
>NC_056725.1:1610623593-1610688593 GCF_019279795.1 Protopterus annectens
CTTTATGACATTTCTAAAGGCAAGGAAAACAATGCCTTTTTCAAGCATTTACAAGTTTGTAAAAATATGGAGCTAAAGTTTATGATTTTAGAGCAAATAACACCTGATATAAGGGGTTGTAATTGGGAGGCCAGAGTAGAGTATCGAGAACTATAACTGGCAACTTAAGTTAGATGCAGGTAGGTCCCCTGGCCTAAATGAAAATATAAATATTGGTAGTGCCCTAAAGTTAACATCGGCTCGTTTATAAGACAAAATTAGGCACAAACATTTTATATGTTGTTTGAGATTTGCAATATGAACTTGATTATTTTTTACAGTTACCTTGTTTATGATTTACAAGGTTTTGGAAGAGTTTGCTCATCTATGATTATTTTTAGAACTTGAGAGCAAAGACATCCCAATACTGGTCATGGAGATAGGGGTAACGCTTACGTATTTTTTAGTCTTTTAGTGTCTAACCTTCAGTTTTTAGATATACATATTTTATTATGTTTGGTAAGCAGGCGTTTCTACTTCTTTCTACTCAACAAGGGGTGGTCCTAATTAAAGCACAATGAGTTAGGAGTGTCATGTGATTATTTGATTATTTGACTTAGTATTTAACATCCGTTAATTAAGCACAAAGCATTTTGTACTTTGAAGAATCTTGGTATTCACCAAGCGAAAGCGCTTGTTTTACATATTGTTCACTGTTCTACATATTGTTCACTGGTTTTTAGTCAATTAAAGGCTGTGTTTTTATAACAGCTGTTTTTGTGTCAGCAAGTTCCGGGTCCTGTTACTGCTAGACATTTTTTTTGATTCCTGCTGTAATACTAAATGTATACATACTCAACCATGGCACACGTTATAGGATAAGCTGTGTCAGTGGTGCCAGATGTGGCACACTTGCTTCGGTGCAGAAGGCTGTGACTCTATTCCCACGCTGGATAGATTGAATGCTGATACTGCAGAAAAGCATAAGGGCGAGTGCTGTACTCCTGTGAGTGCTGCTTAAATGAGACATTAAACCTCGGCCCAATTTGCTTGAGTTGGTGGTAGGTCAAGTGGATGTCTATTGAAAAGAGTGGGGGAAGTTCCCCGATGGCCTGGACAAGTTTCTCCCTAGTAGTATAAATACCACCTTGGGTCCACCCTGAAAAGAGGCTATGAGTCTAGTGGGACTAATCCAGTCCATAAAGAATCAATAAATATGACTGGTGACAAAATCTGTTTCTGAGAGTGCACTTGTGAAAAAGGAGAAAGTGTATATATATATATATATATATATATATATATATCTATATAAGACAAAATATTCCTCATACTAATTGAAGGCTGAGTCACTGGCACCATCATGACAGAGCATCTGTTCTATAAAAGCAAATGTTCCTAACATCCAGAGCAGTACAGTAAGGATTTATGTTGCAGCTGATGCATATGACATTCTTGGCTCTGGCAAACATCAAGTCCAAGCCGTAATGAGGTATATATCACTGTACTGCATGCACGCATCTTAAAACAGCTTCATGCAACCAAATGAGCTAACAGTGCAGGGACATGCAGCTCAGTGCTTGAAAATATTAGTGTTGGATGCGAATGTGCAAATCATTTTTGTGCCATCTGAATCTCAGTAACAAACTTCAATCTGTATTAAAGAGAGCAACCCTACCTGAGTCTTGTTCAGACTTTATATCTAGCGCACATTATGAATCTGTTCCAGCCATGCTGGAAATGCTTATTTATTCACTGAGCCCCTGGAATGGCAGGGTGTTACACTTAGGGACCTGTCGCTTCCTGTGCAAAAATTGTGGCTAGCAGTTTTTGCTATTCTTGCATTAAGCAAGTACATTGCAGGTACCTCAGATACAAGTTAGTCAAAAAGCAGAGTCTTTTTAATGCCTTTGTAATACTCTTGCAGCATTAATTTAGGTGGAAGAATGGCGTATCAGGTTAATATATATTAAGGCTAAGACTTTAATAGAACTACTATGGGAGCAAGAAAATATAATCACATCTGCAAACTGAAAGACAACACACATTATAAGCAGCTGCTTTGACAATAGCCATTTCACCCTCTCAAGAAAATTGCCAGTGGATGGTGTAAGAGTATAAACCATACTTCTGTCTAAAAGTCTAACAACAATGGTGTTGCTTTCCTGACAAATGTCTCATGATCTGTGTGCATTTTTCATGGGGAAGTTGCTGACTAACACCAGAGCTGTAGTGGGCTTGAATTCTGCACACAGTTCAGTAAGTGAAACACACACAAAACACTACTTTCTTATACTTTTTTAAGCCAGTAAAGGGATAGAATTGGACTCATATTTCTGAGACAAACAACAGGTGAAACTGCCTACAGTGTTACATTATCAGACAGAGCATTCTATACACTGCAGATGTGTACATAACTTTGCAGAAACATCCAGCTAATACACATAAAATGGCTCTGCTGTACACAGCTGGTGTACCAGTGTAGTATTACATGCCATTCTCTTTGTTTCTCAGTATTTTAGCGATGACAGTTTTCTCCAAGGTTGTCTTACTACATAAATGCATATTATTGCTGGTAATATTATCTGCAGAGCCATATCATATACTTTCTCAGTGGATGCCTATAAACTGTTATGACAGGCATTTCATATTACTGCAGAATGGTGCTCTTAAATATACACCTCAAGTGTCCCTGGTTTTCAGGGTTTTCCCTGATTATAATTTTGCTTTTCACATCCTAAAATCAATGATTCATTGCAAAAAGGTGATGGATTAAAGACAATAAATAAAGACAATCATTATAGCTGCTGACTTCTCTTACCTCAGAAAATTCATATTAATTCTTTCAGCTTTTTAAACTGGTGTTAATACCATATGAAAAAAGTCTCCAATTTTGAAACTTGTATCACTGAATGGCTTTGCTTCTAATTCAGAAAGTAAGAGTTTGTTAATTTTACTCTTCAAACAGGAGCTCCACTTTGCTCACAGCACTGGGGACTGACCCAGGCATGAGTTTATCCTTTTCCTGCTGTAAGGTTAGAACCATTGGTTACTTTCCACTTCTACGATGCCTTACCACCTCATTCACGTTCTTAAGATAATCTTAGTGCATGCAAACTATTCACTATTCTTCACAGTTACATCCATATATTTCATTCCATTTTTGTCAATCGTTTTATTCTGGGATGTTTGAAAAAGAAGTCAAGTTTGAATTACCACTGCTTACTTTACTCATCTACTAACCATTCCCTTGCATTTACCTGGACCTGTCTTGTGTGCATCTTGTATTTATATTCAGTATATTCTAAAGCTGTACCATGCGACTGTGCTGAGAATCAAACTGTGTCATGTCTTCATGTGACTCTGCCTTTGACTTCTATTGAATAATATTAAGCGGTGGTTCACTTTCAACATGCGCCACTGCAGTTGCCACATGTAATATTCAAATATCAGCCTTTATTGAATTTCACACCAACAATAGCACATCTTAGATACAGAAATACATTATTTTTTCTTAAATGATACCTGCAATCATTAATATTGAGCAGATTCATTAGTATGCACATCAAATATTACAAGCCCTAGCCATAAAACACAAAGGCACTGGAACACAGATGTGATGTAATACCTAGACATTTAATTGAATAGTTAGCTGCCAATGTTTTAAGTGACATACTAGTAACTAATTCCCTAGTCAGCTTTTGAATCTTTTGAATTCAAACCTTTGGGAAGCTTATGCACATTACAAAAAAAAAACAAGGAGTTAATACTTCACATGGGTTGTTTGCAGCTCAGATATATTACATGGATTCTTCAATATAATTATGCAATTTTATTTTCATCTGTTAGGCAGAGGACAGTCATCTCTGTACAAAATCTATGTCTAAGATTGCTGACTCCACTAATCTAGCAAAATATTAAATGAAAAAGACAGTCATCTTTTCAGATACCTAAATTAGACATTTTTCATTAAAAATGTATTTTGTAGACTGTTTACATTTCCAAACAGTATATGTGTTATTTTCATTCATTTACCAAAATGTATATTAACTTTTGCATAATTGTTATTATTTGTAATTTTTACCACCAAGCTAAAATATTGTAAGCAAAGAAACACAGAATCCTGCTCTATGTTGAGGAAGACAAAAACTGAAATGTATGAAATTATCCAAAAATTAGCTACTTTTACTAATTTCTTCATAGGGCATAGATGCCCATATCAGACGTGAAAGGAGGGACTTACTTGTAAAACTGTCCAAGATGTAGTATACTGCCCCAGATGGTGCTGAAGAGTGACAGAGAGGACAAAGCATGGTCATTTTCATTATGTAGCTAATTTCAGTACTAGAATGGATTTTTTTTAACTAAGATTACACTCTCTCATGACTTTGATTGGTTGCTCTATCTGACATTGCCCTAGATAATGCAACTTTGAGGTTCAAGCATTTTCTAATATTTCATCTGTTTTGTTCCACTTAGCAAATGTGAAGTAATCTACAGTCTAATCTGCTATTACAACATCCTTGCCCTCTTTAGCTGGTGTATCTGTGGTGTATCTGTCATACTGACTTATTACTATAGATATCAGTAGTTTGGTATTAGCAGGGGCATAGCTCTCAGAGTTTCTGTGCCAACATGTGTTGGCTTGGCAGAACATGTGGCACATGCCAATATTTGTGATAGAAACTGTGAAGCAAAGTATAATCAATTCCTGCATGTGCTCACGGTATTTGTGAATGCAGTACATCATACACTATTGTGAATTTATAAATCAATATGTCACACCTGACAGCATGTGAACTGACCATTTTACTATAGTACTGGGGATTTCTGACATCTAAAATTTGTGTTGTGTAGCAATCGAGAGGTACACAATGGGCTGACTTGTTGCACACGTAACATGCACACTACATCACATGAACTCACTCAGTGAAATCCTTTCATTGTCTGATATTGTACCTGAATATCAAGGTAAAACTTTGGCATTCAGTCACTGGCTAAAGACCTCGTTTCACAGACTGAAAGCAGTATTACTCTATTTTTTTTTTAATTTTAACAGAACATTTGGAGGAGAAAGCTAGGATTGTAATATTACCGAAGAACAATGAAGTGGTTATCCAGCTAGAGGATGTAGAGAGTGAATATGCACATTACATGTAGTAGTAATAAACAAAGGCATATGTTAGAGTACTAAATAGACTAATAAAGACAACTCATATGTAACAACAGGGATGGTAACTGTTGTGGCATCTAAATTAAAACTTAGTTTCAGTACCAATGGGCAGCTAAGGGTGTTAGGGGAATCTGACAAAAACAGTCTAATCATCCTAGAAAACATCTATCTTATTATACTAGAAAGCATCAGAGTTATAAGTCCATAGATTTGATTATCAGAGTCACAACATACAGGCCGTCAAAAAGACTAATCGAAGGAAGTACATCTTCTCCTAAAAAGTAATGTCACCCAAATTACCACTGACAAGATTAACATGCAGACAGACAGACAGGCAGACATGCCCACATACACATAATCATTTGCAGACACAGTGACAAACACTGATACTGTTATGCTGTGGTATATACACAGATGTTGACATCTTATTTCTCACACAAAAAGAAATCACACTTTGTCTCTTTCACAGACTTACAAACACTAACAAGCAATCAGCCACACATAGACATGCAGTCATTAATACACTCTCGCATATTCACACATAAGCATAAGCTCACAGACACATGCACACACACACACACACACACACACACACACACACACACACACACACACACACGCACACACGCACACACACACACACACACACACACACACACACACACACACACACACACACACACACACACACAGACAGGCGAGCACACACACACACACACACACACACACACACACACACACACACACACACACACACACACACACACACACACACACATTAAACGCATATGTTCTAACATTTTTACTGTTGCTGCAATGGCGCCACCTACTGTATGTTTGTGGGCCTCCATTATTATCTCAGGGGACAATTTATAAAAGTTTTTTTCCTACTGCCAAGACTTTAGATGACCTGTCATTATGATATTATAATAATGAAAGGATTAAGGAAAGGAAAGAATCTGCAACAAGAGTAGGCAAGATCACTAAAAAGCGATCTATTCTAGACTGGATCTTAACTAACAAACCAGGTTATGTTTATCACTCGGGCTGTCTCCCGGAGAGCATTGGTGACTACAATGTCTTCATCCTTCCAGAAACACCACCTATCAACAAATGCATAATAAGAAAGACTTTAATGCTCAAACCTTTGTCTCCATCCTGCAACTTTGTAACTGTTCCCAGTTAGAATACTACCCCTATATAATGCAGTTAATTACTTCAGTACCATTTTCCTTAGAACACTAAACAAGCCAACACCTTGCAGAGTAAAATAGTAAAATCAAGTTTTATGCTCCATGGCTATCAAAAGGCAGTAAATGTCTGATTAAACTAAGAGATAAAGCCTGGGTCCAATGATATACCAGTAAAACTCAGACCAACCTAGATTACTACTGACAAATTAGAAACAAAGCCTAATCACAGATCAAACAAGACAAAATACATTTCTACTGTTTCTTTCAGCAGAATCACCATAACAACCAGCAAAGATTCTAGCTTGCCATAAAAAAACTCCTCCAGCCCGGCCAACCTTCCACTCCAACCCCATCAACCATGAACGAGACAGATAATATAGCATCACAATTCATCTTACACTTTATTGATACTATACCATCTCTTTCTATGACCAACAACTATATCAAAGCCGAAGATACCACCTCCTTCAAACCTATCCAAACCAATACTATAAAAGAATTACTCAGCAAGTTCAAACTTAATGCACTAACAGCTGACAACTTCCCTACAGAATATCTGAAACTGACAACTGATGCCATCTCATACCCTTCCATTATGATAAACCGCTCTATCTCTGAACACTACATTCTCATAATCTGGAAAATATCTTACATCATCCTGCTACATAAAGGAGGTAAATCTACTGAACTCTCTAATTACAGACCCATTGCTATTTTATTTCCCATAACCAAAGTAGTGGAATGCATCGCACCAACATATCACCTACCTCTTATCTAACAATCTGCTATATCATACTCAACATGGCTTCCACCAAAATCATGGCACCACTACTGCCCTTCTTAGTTTTAATAATACTGTCAAGCAAACTAGTATATTCCATCTTCTTGGACCTGTCTAAAGCTTTTGATGCTGTCTACTACCAAAAACTCCACACCGAACTCTACAGCCTAAAGCTCAAACATCCTTCTCTTGCATGGTTCCAAAACTACCTCACTTCTCTTTTGCCTGTCACCATGGGTGTCCCCCAAGGCTCAGTTCTAGGTCTTCTTTTCTTCAGTATCTTTACCAATAAAATTCACACTGCACAACACTTAGCCTCTGTTGTTCAGCATGCTGATGACATTACACTCATCTGCTCTGCTCCAATGCTACAACATGTGACACAACAAGCTTTCTCTTCTGTGGAATCCTGGCTATCAAATTCTCGGTTGACTCTTAATTCAAGCAGAGCTAAATTCATGCTCTTTCAACCCAACAGATCCATTAATTCTCCATCTTCATTTCATATCACTTCTTCCAACAATACCATAATAACTACAATATCCCTAACAAAATTACTAGCTGTTCTTATTGACAATAATCTGATATTTGATAAACATCGATCTTAATCTATCAAAAAGACACATATAAAACTAGGAACTCTATTCTGAGTCAAGCAATTTTTCATCAACACCACAAGACTCGTTTGTTATCTACTCTGCTATATGTTTCCCCCCATAGGGTCATAGGATCATAGCAAATTACCAGGCTACTGACCTGGATGTCATTTTAAGCCTAGCTGTTTCAACTTAATGTAATACCATAGAAGCGGTAGTCAATACACAAGATTGCATTTAGTGATGACTGCTCATGTCCAGGAGGGTTGTGGATGGTATTGCCAGTAAGAATTTATGGTACCCCATCCACTCATCCAGGTTCTTTTTGAACAGTGTCTTAGAGATACTCTGTTTCACATGAATTGGTAGCCTGTTCCAAAGATGTGGCAGTCAATCTAAGGAAAACAGATCTGGCCAAACCTGAAACATGCTACAACAAAATAGCCAGATCTGTTTTAAATTTCTCATACAGACCTCATCATTGTTCTGCCCTACAACCCCCCAACTAGCTAGATTTACCCCACCACTTAACTTATACCCAGCTTATCACTGCTCACAAACTGATACAACAGCCAGGAAACCCCCCAGCACTTCAAAATCTACTCCTACGATATACCAATAATCAGATCCTCTGTTCCTCTAATAAAGCTCTACTACAAATCACCAAATACAAGAATAAAGCTGAGGATTCACTGTACTCTTACTATGTCTCCAGAATTTGGAACATTATCTCACAACCGATCATATCTACAGTTAATCACTCTTACTTTCAAAAACCTTCTTAAGAACCACCTCTATAACAGCTGGCTCTATCCATGCTCTGACCCTGACTAAAACACATTATTCTGGTCATTAGCCTCCCAACCAACTTTCCTCTCCTCCCTAAGGACCAAAAATATGTATCTTTATAATAGTTGAATGAGCATATGTATTCAATTACTTTTCCACCTATTCTATCCCCTCTCTACCAAATGTCTTTCATTGACACTCTTCCCTTTTTCTTCTGTTTAATAATCCTCCTTATACTGCTCTTGTATCTCCCATCCCCCTCACTTATTAATTCCTCCCTTCTCCTCTTACATTTATGTTCTATATCGCCTAATATCTTATAGCTAATTTCCAGCTGATTTTTAACATATAAAATCCACTCATTTCATGCATACTCCCTCCTTAAGAAACCATGACTGCATCTGTGGTAAAAGTGTTTGAACTAAAGTTTGTATAATGTGTGCTATCAGTTTTCTCTTATTTTCATGTTATCCACTAATGTAATTGATGTAACTATGCCATTTTGATAATTGTGTTTCTGGAGCTTTTCTCCTCAGGCCTCTGCTGAAAATGGGCTTATGCCCAGTCGTACTTTCCCAGTAAACAAATGTCAAACAAAATAAATAAAATAAATAAATACAGGAGCTATTCCAATTGCCTGGAGATTGGCTACATAGCTCTGTGCCTGTGTAAATAATGGAGCAATTTGGCTACAGCAGAGAACTTGCCTGCAATGAAGCAAAACTCAGTATGTGGAGTTACAACAAACTGTGTTTTCCCCACCCTAATGGGAACCTCATTCCAGAGTGGAGATACTGTTATTCAGATAGGTTCGACTTAGCCATCCATTGCCATTCATTGCTAGATGGGCATTGTGCTGCTCTGTTTGCATTATGTGTCCAGCTGTGCACTCCATTAGAGTCCCTGTCCAGCTCCACAGTATAGTGTACTACTCTCTGTTTGTAAATTGTCCTCTGTACTGTGGGTCCTCATTTCCTCACTAACTGCATACATGGACTCCTTACTTTATCCAGCTGTGCTTGTCCTTACTGCATCAACTACTGAGATGTCTGGGGACTTCATTGAATTGTGCTCAGCATACTACATAGGTTTTACTACATATCAGCCTTATGCAATTCTTCTTATGCTTCTGGATACTACTTATCAGAGGAGCACTTGCAAAAAATAAGGCTCTACACTTTCACTATTAAACTCCGTCTTAAGTATCTTTTCCCCACATGTATCAATTGGAAGTCTGGAAGACAAAAGCGTAAAGTCATCCTTTCCCATCCTTTTGCCATGACATCTAAAATGCAATAAATATTATACACAAGAAATCCTGACATTGCAGTATATCGATTTTTGGAAGAGTTCTACAACATTGTAAAGACTTCCAGTACTTATAATGATGTGCAGAGGCAAAAAGTTACATATTTGCAATAACAATAAAGTATGTAAGAAATTGTTTTAAAAAAGGGGAAGGCAAAATTTAACATATTTTGGAAAATATAATACTATTAAAGAAAACAGGAAGACAAGAGTTGAGAATGAGATATGAAAGACTGGCTGAAATAAGCACGTGTACCAGATCTGTATATAGCAAGTATATAGAGATAGCACTAGGCAAGTAATCATGGAAAACATAAGGTGCCTCACCATATGCATCTCTATGTAGGATACGCATGTGTACCAGATCTGTATATAGCAAGTATATAGAGATAGCACTAGGCAAGTAATCATGGAAAACATAAGGTGCCTCACCACCAAGTGTATTAGTCCTGGTTTAAGCACTTGGGCTTCAGGCCAGTTATTTTACATTAAGAAGGTTCGTGGTCTGCACTCTTGTGGGAGGAGAGGCTGGACTCTGCCCTTCTGAGCTGGGAATTTCTGGTTAAAGGCTTATAGTGCCTGCATATTTGAACTATTTATTACTGTAATTGGTACACCTTGTTTGCTGTAGCATAGACTAGATCCAGGCCTGCTGAATCTAGTTTTGTTTGTATGCTTGTTGTTTGTTTGCTTGTTACTTCCCTGAAACACTAACTCCACCTAAAACGCAGCTTTTCAGCGCTTCTGTGAATCCCTAGTGATATCTGCATTGCTTACACTACTTATTTCCTTGTTTCACTTGAAAGAAAGTTACTGTTTGTCGTTTTTGCATTTAAGTTACCTGTAACACATTGCATTTAAGTTACCTGACACTTGCTCACTAAAGCAATTATATAAGTCCGCACTAAAAAATGAAAAGCACTACACCCTCACAAACTCCCCTTGAGTACCTTGTTCCCCACTGGCCCTTTTTTCAATTATAAATGAATTCCCAATACTATTCTAGCATGTCCAAAGGTCAGTTGTCAATCTCCTCTCCGGTCCAGCTGGTGAATCTGGGAATATGGAGGCAATGTTACAACTGCCTCATGTACACAGACAACCCTCTCCTCCTCCCAACAAATTCCAACACATGTGAGAGATGCAACCATATAGCCAAACTGGAGGCTAAGCTCTCTCAACTCAGTACTGGCATAACCAGTCAGGAGGAGAAGGAAACCATACTCACTACAATTCCAGTCTCACATAGACCTACCACAACAGCAAACCAAAAACATAAACACACAAAAACATACTTGGAGGCTCTAAATAAAAATCTGCCGAAGCAGCAGAGACCTCCAAAGCAGACACCCAAGCAATCGCTACCCCAAAACAAAACACATGCAACACATAGCTCACAAAGCCAGTGTGCCAAGCAGTCACAGTCCTTAAGGCTAAACAACACACCTGATACACTTGTAATAGGTGACTCTATCGTCAGGCACACTGACGTCCCGCTCACCAGGCTGAACAAGGAGAAGGTCACGATGAGCTGCCTGTTGGGCGCTAGGATCTGTCACATAACACAAGCACTGAGGTCACTCCAAGGCAAGTGCAAATATGACTCGGTCATTGTCCATGCTGGTGTGAATGACCTGAGATGTACATCCCTGGACTACATGAAAAGAGACATAGAGGAGCTCTCTGAGCATGTAGCCAAGGCCGGCATGACCCTGACCTTGAGTAGCATCTTACCCTCACCAAGAATAATGCCACAATATGAAGACAAGATGATCAATTTCAACAACTGGCTTAAGTATTGGTGTCATTCAAAGGGGATCCAATGCCTGTCAGCCTGGTATGACATGCTCGACAAGCCACGATGCTTCGCTAGGGTCGGCCTGCACCTGTCACCCTGGGCTTTCGGATATTAAGAAAGGCTCTTGCTACCTACGTAGTGCCTTTTTTAAGCAAGGCTCAAAAGACAAGCCCACCTCCATAGGTATCACAAGGGATAAGAAACTAAGAGTAATGCTACTCAGCGCCAGAAGTCTAAACCTCAATATGCACGCACTCAAAACTCTCCTTAGCATGGAGAACATTGATATCTGTGCAGTAACAGAAACCTGGTTCAAGGCTCCCGAGAGCACCCCAGCACTACCAGGTTGTACCTCATACCATGCTTTTCGACCCCAAAACTTGGACCGAACCACAAAAGGATGGGGAGTATCAATATTCATCAAAGATACCCACACCTCCAGGTTGGTGGTCGGGCACGAAGTATCAGAGACTATCCATGTGCAACTAACAGTGGGTAAAACTGCCTTCCAGTTTATAGCCTGCTACAGACCAGCCTGCTACAGACCACCCTCCTAAACCCAGGAACCCCACTCGGCCTTCCTGAGAACACTGGAAAATATGAAGGTCTCTCCAAACACCGTTATATTGGGCGACTTCAACTACCCAAACATAGACTGGGAGCATTACTCTAGCTCCAACACCCTAGCCCAAAGGTTCCCAGAATTTATAAACTCAAATGCTACGGAACAACTTGTTACCACTCCCACAAGAGGGGAAACCATACTGGACCCGATCACTACCAACATGGAGACTCTATGCTCCAGACCAGAAGTGTATCCCTCACTGGTAAGATCAGACCATAAACTAATCTCACTGGATATTCACATCCTGACCCCACCCCCTGCCCAGAAAACCACAATGAAAAACTTCTCTAAAGCAAATTTCACACTCCTCAAAACCGAGGTGGACTCCTTCAAAGCCCCCGGGCCTGTGGAAAACATGGCCCAGACCACAGAATCCTTTATAAACGCATTCTATGAACACCTTCAGGAATGCATGGATCATGCAATCCCAAATAAAACCAAGACCTAATCCACCAAAGGCAGACGTCCTGTCTGGTGGACCCCAGCCATAAACAAACTATACAATAGAAGGAAGAAGCTATTACATGATAGAGCAAAATCCCAAAAAGGGAAGGCATCTCTGATCAGTATTGGCAAAAAACTACGGGCACTCATAAAATCGTCTAAGGCCAGCTTCGAGAGAAAAATTGCACAGGACACTAAGGATAATCACAAGGCTTTCTTTAGTTATGTTAGGAACCTGGGTGGGAATTCCCAGATATGCTCAGAATTAGTCCAAAATGACAAAAAATACACCAAACCCACAGACATTGCCAATATCCTAGCTGACAGGTTCAGCACAAACTTCTCCCCCCACTCCCCACCAAAAGGGCAAATATCTATCCCAGCAGAGTGCTGCCCCCCTGACATCTCAGATGCTCAGGTAAGAGCAAAAAGCAAAGCAAAAAACACAGCATCAATGGGACCAGAGAGTGTCCCGGGCTGCGTCCTACATGAACTCCAAGAAGAGCTAAACCCAAACATAAAACTACTGTTCAATCTCAGCCTTAATACAGGATATGTACCCAAAGAGTGGCATACAGTAACAGTGGTCCCTCTCCACAAAGGTGGTGCCTCAACGGATCCTGGAAACTATCGCCCCATAAGCCTGACTAGCTTGGTCTGCAAAGCTATGGAAAGGATCATCATGGACCTCATAAATAAAGATATTGGGGACTTACAGACACTGGATCCTACCCAGTTCGGCTTTGTTAAGGGCAGATCCTGCCTCTTAAACCTGGTCAATTTCTTTGAAACAGTCACCAACCCCATTGACGAGGGGAAGGTGGTCCACACAGCCTACCTGGACCTCGCAAAAGCCTTTGATACAATACCCCACTCGGGCATTATAGATAAGCTCAACAGCTTAAATATAAACCCCTATGTCACTAGATGGGTTGCAAACTGGCTCAAGGACAGAACCCACATGGTTAGAATTGCTGGAGCCATGTCAGACTCCAAACCAGTTACAAGTGGCATCCCACAAGGCTCAGTCCTGGGACCTCTCTTGTTCGGTATATATTTCTTGGAGGTACAGGCCAACACAGAAGGACTGTGGCTGACCAAGTTCACAGATGACTGCAAACTGGGCACCATAATCGACTCTCCAGCCGAGACAAGCATCCTCCAAAAGGGCCTCATAGAAACAGACAACTGGTGCCAGAGCCATGGCCTCAACCTAAATGCCAAAAAGTGTGTAGTCATCCCCTCTGGCAAAAACAAAGTGCCCACAAATTATCACATAGGTGATAATCCATTACGTACAGAAGAAGTAATTATGGACCTGGGGACCCAAGATGATAGCAATCTCTCATTTGACAACCACGTGGCCAAAGTGGTTAGAAAAACATTTTATATAACCCACCTAATCATGAAGGGATTCACATCTAGATCAGGGGAGGTCATTGTGCCTCTTTACTCATCCCTCATCAGGCCCATAATTGTGTACAATGCCCCTTTTGGGATGTACCTTACCAGACACATGCAGCAACTAGAAAGACCCCAAAAGTACCTCACCAAGACGATCAAAGGGCTCAAACAGATGACATATGCTGCCAGGTTAAAGAAAATCCAGCTCTACTCAGTGGCATACCGCCTGCTCAGAGGAGATCTGTGTCTGACGTAGAAAGCCATGTCCAACACGGAATTAATGGACATGCAGCACCTCAGAAAATCCAAATCCCATTGAGCTACGCGCTCAGGAGAGTTGAACCTCAGCACTGAAATAAATAGGACATGCTGGAGGGACAGATTCATAACCCAGAGGCTCCCTTCACTCTGGAATAAAATCCCAGTCCAGGTTAGGCAGAGTCCCTCATTGACTCTCTTCAAGAGGAATCTTGGTGAGTGGATGGGATATCGGAGCATTACCCCGGTTATCACTTCTGTGTCACTGTTAGACAGAGGCACAGTATATGAACCTCAAAAAAGGAAATAGCACAATTAATTTAAAATGGGTGACGAAAGCCAAACACACTCTGGCTAGGCTTATAAATGCACTAGGGCATATAGCCTAGTATGAACCTATGAACCTATATGTATCTTTATGTAGGATAAGCATGTGTACCAGATCTGTATATAGCAAGTATATAGAGATAGCACTAGGCAAGTAATCATAGAAAACATAAGGTGCCTCACCATATGCATCTCTATGTAGGATACGCATGTGTACCAGAGCTGTATATAGCAAGTATATAGAGATAACACTAGGCAAGTAATCATGGAAAATATAAGGTGCCTCACCATATGCATCTCTATGTAGGATAAGCATGTCCACCAGATCTGTATATAACAAGTATATAGAGATAGCACTAGGCAAGTAGTTATGGAAAACATAAGGTGCCTCACCATATGCATCTCTATGTAGGATAAGCATGTCCACCAGATCTGTATATAGCAAGTATATAGAGATAGAACTAGGCAAGTAATCATGGAAAACATAAGGTGCCTCACCATATGCATCTCTGTGTAGGATAAGCATGTGTGCCAGATCTGTATATAGCAAGTATATAGAGATAGCACTAGGCAAGTAATCATAGAAAACATAAGGTGCCTCACCATATGCATCTCTATGTAGGATACGCATGTGTACCAGAGCTGTATATAGCAAGTATATAGAGATAACACTAGGCAAGTAATCATGGAAAATATAAGGTGCCTCACCATATGCATCTCTATGTAGGATAAGCATGTCCACCAGATCTGTATATAACAAGTATATAGAGATAGCACTAGGCAAGTAGTTATGGAAAACATAAGGTGCCTCACCATATGCATCTCTATGTAGGATAAGCATGTCCACCAGATCTGTATATAGCAAGTATATAGAGATAGAACTAGGCAAGTAATCATGGAAAACATAAGGTGCCTCACCATATGCAGCTCTATGTAGGATAAGCATGTGTACCAGATCTGTATATAGCAAGTATATAGAGATAGTACTAGGCAAGTAATCATAGAAAACATAAGGTGCCTCACCATATGCATCTCTATGTAGGATAAGCATGTGTACCAGATCTGTATATAGCAAGTATATAGAGATAGTACTAGGCAAGTAATCATGGAAAACATAAGGTGCCTCACCATATGCATCTCTATGTAGGATACGCATGTGTACCAGATCTGCATATAGCTAGTATATCTAGTTATCTAGACAATTATTGGATGGTGTGGAGGATGGATTTTGGATATGCAGAGGAATTTGTAGAATATTTAAATGAAAATAAATAGGGAATACATTCCACACTTAATTACGACCATAAAGAAATTACATTCCTGGATGTTCATATTTTATGTCAGGTTGACCACACACTTGAAACTGAGGTTCATAGAAAATTCCCCCAATTTAACAGCTTATTACATGCGTCCAGTCATCACCCCCACCACATCATCTGGAACATCCCAAAATCCCAATTTCTACGCTTCAGGCATATATGTTCACAGATGCAGCTATAACACCAGCAAAAATTATCTATCTCAATATTTTTTTAGTAGGGTTTATCATGAAGATATCATCAGCAGGGCATGCTCTTTGCCACTGAACAAGACAGGAAGAATTTGCTAATTTATGGCAAGGGATCCAAGGAAAGGGATGGACAACCTCCGCAATCCATTTGTTTGGTTACAACATTTGGATGCAATACAGATGGCTTTAAAAACATTATCAAAAATCATTGGGACATCCTGTTGGCCAATGAGAAATTAGCTGGAATGCTTTCCCCACAATGTCTTTTCTCTTACAGAAGAGGTTGCACCATCAATTCCTATTTAACCCACTATAAACATCTTACCCCTATTGCCACACAGCAAGTCACTCTATTTCGGGATAAGTTAGTGGGCAGTAACTCTTGTGGTCATTGTAGCTCTTGTGTACATGTATGCAAAACAAAGGAATTCACCAGCAGCAACACCCAACACATTTTTGAAATCAGATGCTTCGGCAACTGTAGTAGTGACTGGGTCATTTATCTGGCCACCTGTGTTTGCTCTGCTTTCTGTGTAGGGCAAACATCTAGGCCATTAAAACACAGGATCCGTGAACATCTCAGTGATATAAGAACTAATAGAATATCTAATGCTCTCTACAAACATACAATGACCCATGTCACTGATAGATTTCAATTAACAATTATTGATAAAATCCAAGGACATAAATCCAATAAAGCAGGCTGGCATTATATATTAAATAATAAAGAATTGGGTTGGATTGTCAGGCTTGGGGCTCTGTTTAAGCCCGGCCTCAATGAATTAAGTTAATTCTGGCATGTACCAATCAGCTTTGGTTATGGTTTAACTTGATATTCATGTCACTTAATGCACTGAAGAAGGCTGTAAGTTTTGCCGAAACCGGTATGCTGCTTTGTGCTGCTATGTCACATTAAATCCTAAATTTTATCTATCTCCCTGGTGCTGGACTTTTTTTGGTGTTTTCTCATTTAATCATACCATTATGCAAATATACTTATGATCTTGGGACGCATCCAGGCCAACAGTATTGCTAGGTTGAAGTTAAAGGATAATGGTTGGTTGATCAGCTTTAGTGACATCATGCAGTTAAAGGATAATGGTTGGCTGGTCAGACTGTATGTGAGACTTAAGGTAACATGACTAAGTGAAGCTTTCCTATGTACTGTTAGAAAATCAAGATGAAACTGTGGACGTTCACTGTAATACATTGTTTACTACACATTTCAGACTCATTAAGGGATTTTGTAAATCAACATACCAGTGTGATATAGTTTATTGATGCATGATATTTGGATTTTGATATGTTCATATTTAGCTAGTTTGTTATATGTCTTACATATCATAGAATAAACATATTAATTTATTCAGAGTGAATCACTTTAACATTTAACATTGTTCATATCCTGTATTTACGCTTTTAAATAAATATGTAAACTGGATCACTTGTACATGTTTTTGCTATAACTGTTTTGAAACATTTTTGTAAATGCCATAGTTCCTCTTTTTATTTATTTATTTATTTGTTTTATTTTTTGATTAATTAATTCTGACTGCAACTTGGAGTGCAGAAATTCTCTGAAAGCATCCAAGGGGATTGACTTAGATCAAACTCATCCTTTTACTTGCAATAGGATAGATAGCTTCCTTTAAGTGTTTTGAATTTAGAAAAAGTATAAAATAATTTAGTTATGTAAATGGGTTATTTAAGTAAGGTGTACTGATCTTAAGCGCATGATTGTCATAAATTATATTGGCTATAATTATCAAAATATTTTATTTCACAAAAAATGGTTGAATTTACATATTCTGTCCATTCTACATATGTCTACTATGTCACTGAATGGCAAGTGGAAATTAAAACATTCTTTGTTTTTTTTTGTTTTTTGATGATATCAAGGAGTAAGTAAATGTGCATCCACTGGTTTAAACGTTTGCCAAGTGCTGAAACCCTGAGTAAAGGAAAATGGATGTATATGAATCTTGTAGTCCTGTAATGCAGATGAATCCTCCTCACCCTGAAGATTAAATTCCCCTTTCATAACTCAGAAAGTTTTCATATTGTCGTGAGTGGCCCATTCCTTTGTAGAGATTATATAATCCAGGGTCATGACTTTGGTTTGGCAATTAATTTACAAAGAAGCTAAACTCCCATTAACCTCCTTATCTGACCAGAGGACTGTGGGGTTGGGGGGATACAACTACTCTAAAGATATGGCTACTAAGTTTCTTATGTTCCTTAGAAGGAAAATGCATTTCTTGCATAACAATGTTATTTGCCTTATGTGCTGGATTATTTCCAAAAAAAGCAAATAACATGAATTACTTTAGGGTGCTGTAAACTGTATTTATGCTAAGTGAACAGAAGAAAACATTCAGGAAATTTATGGAAGAGAAGGTAGAAAAAATAGCAGATGTGGCTAAACTTTTTCTGCTGTCATAAATTGGGAGTAATGTTTTCCTTCCTAATGGAACAAACAGATGGAAAAGAAAGACAGGCAGTAGTACTTAAAGGGAAACTAAGGAGAAAATAACAGACCTGAATACATGAAAGAAGAGGAATATAAAATAAATATGAGGAGAACTAGGTAAACATGTGAGAAAAATAATAAATAGACTGAGATATACATGAATCCAACAATGTGTATAAAATGTGCAGGTTGAAAGCAGTCAGAAAGAACAAGCCATTAAATGAGGAAAAGGCAGATACACATCAGCATATAAATGTAACAAGCTATCTAGTTATGTGCTCAGAGTTAGAAAACATTTTAGTTTGCTAGTTAGTTAGTTCATTTACATTTGTTTACTGGGAAAGCCTAACTGGGCAGGAACCTATTTTCAGCAGTGGCCTGGACAGAAAAGCTCCAGCAAGAACAACAACATATTATATAACAAATTTTAAAGGAAGTTATGGAAGGAACACCTACTTTTGCAGAGATGCATCGCACATGATATAAAAAGATAAAGAAAGTGAATAAGTTACCGATGATATTTTATGAAGAGATGTCGTTTACAAAAGATCACAGATAATAGGGAAGGAAAATGACATCACTGAGTAAGACAGACACATGAGAGAGTAAGAGAGAAACATGTTCAGACACTTTCATTATCCCAGCTGAAATTATACGTAAAAGCAGCAAGGCCACCTCAGTTACCTATAAAACAGACATAAGCAAAAAATTACAAAACCACTGTTTAAAACACTTTTGTTTGACAAACTTTCATGACACAGTATTTCATCATATCAACAATGACATATATTTAATTATTTTAAAATTTATAGTTGAAACTCAAAGTAACCGATCAGTAATTAAGATTCCTTTAAACTAATACAGCCTTTAATTTGACTTGTTTAATCAACCCAGGAGACAAGGAATCACTTTGCTTAGCAATCCAGTTATACTGAAATAATTTTACAATCAATGATAAACTCGTTCCCTCTCATATCTGTGAACTACTGAGCAGGTCATATTGGTGGATGATTGGTGCTTAAACAAATGAAGTTTGGCAAAAAACTAAGTTTTCCCGGGACATCTTCATGGGGGGGTGGATATTAAGAGGAGTTAAGTGTGTTGGAGAGGTGAAAGGGTTAAGTGGAGGCAGGGATGGTTAGGAAGAAATGAAATAAGGATGGGGAGGGGCTTAAGGGGTTTAGTCTAGTCTAGCTGAGTTAAGCAATCACATTTTGGTGTGAACTTGCTACACTGCAAGTTTATGTCCATGATGACCTGTAGGTAATTCATCGTACAGGTAGGCCTTGGGTTAGTAGTACACTGGAGGGTGGTTTACTGGTGGTCTATATTATTTCCCCCCTCCCTCTCTGATTAAGTTTAATTACTGAGATATATCCCTCAACTGTACAGATTTTCACCAATTTTCATGGGATTGAGGTTTTCTGGCAGATTATGTATATCTGTTTAGGATGAGGATAGGTTATTCATTGCTTATGTTCTATCAGCAAAATGGGATGAACATGCTATTTAGTCAATTTATAAACATGAACTAATGATTTAAGACATTTAAGAGGGCAGTGAAGGAAATTTCATTGTGTATTCGCAATCACACATAGTTGCTTTCCACGGCCATGAGGCGCTCCTGATTTGCAATTTGTTTACATTTCTTCTGGGGTTGTGGGTTGCTTGTGTCTGGAAGTGTTTCTTCAGGTGTCTTGGAGCCAGGCTCTCGACTGATTCATTCCACTTCTCCTTTCAGTGGCGTCTTATTTGTGTAGGGTTCTTTGCTTCCCAGTCTTGCTTTTGCTGCCTCTCGTTCATGTAAGATGGGAGGAAGGAGAAACTTGGTGGAGTCTGCCAAATTCACTGCAGTCAAAAGGCAGTCCTATATGGACTGGCTAATTAACCATCGTATTTTATTTAGAGGCATATCAGGCAAAGGGTTATTTGCTCCACTCGTGGGTTATTGTGGTGTGGTATGTGCCCCCCCCCCCTGTTGTTGGCTGTTTCCATTTGTTACTGTCATGGCATGGATTTGCCTTCACTTGCTCTTGTTGTGGTGTGGTATGTGCCCCCCCCCCCCCACCATTGTTGGCTTTTACCATTTGTTGCTGTCATGGAATGGATTTCTCTTCACTTGCTCTTTGTTAAAATAAAATGTTGTTGGAAAGAGTTACAGGAAAGGGGATATGTGGGGAGTAGTTGTGGGATGAACAATGGACTGGCCTTCTGGTGAGACATTTTTCGCAGGCTAGTAGGTAGTCCATGTCTTGGCCGCTCATTGCACATGTGTGGTGTAGTGGTAATGACTGTAGGGAGCAGAGTACTGCAGGGCATAATGCTCAAATGGTGATTAGTTTTCCAGTTGCATGTGATACATGCTTGTGCCACTCAGATAAAAAATCTTGACATTTTAATTTCTCGTGATGAACATTAGACATGGTTATGAAACTAAATAATAGTGTTTTTTTGACATAACTGAAATATAAAATCATTTCTGTATCTTCATAAAAAGAGTGTTAGTGTTTATATTCATAAAGTGTGTTCCCGTTAATGTAAATTCTTTTTTTTTTTTTTTTTTTTTTTTGACACTTTAAAAACAGCCATTTAGTTCTGGTTCAGCCAAGCAATGGGAAGCTGAATATCTGTGGTGGACAGTGTGTGCTACAGTGTTTTTTCCAGGCCCATTGGGGTGCTTTGTGGATTCCTTGGGCTGGTTGTTGGATTTAGTCCCTCGGTTTGTGCGGGGGATGAGGGAGTGTGGAAGGGGTCGGATTTGAGTGTGAGTGCTTGAGACTTGGGTTGGCTGATGAACATGGGTGACATTTTCATCGTGTCTTGCAGTAGTGTAGGTTTCTTGGTTCCGGTGGAATTTGTGGGAGCTGGTGCAGCTATGGGTTGTGGTTTCTTTTTACTTGACAAACTTCCTTTATTTCTTAAATGATTTGCTTCGCCTTCTTAGGAGTCAAGTTTTATAATAAGGTTGAAGTTGAAATTGAAGTCCAACAACATGATTACACTGGAGAACTGTCCTTCTTTGTAGGACTTTATATAGGAGTACTACAGGGTGGGTGTGTTATTAATGGGTAGTGTTGTCTGTGCATGCCCATTCTTGACTTCTTGATAGGTGCATGCATGGTTTCTTGACATTTTGCTTTGCACCTTTCTTTTGGGAATTTAAAAAGGCAGGATTGGAGGTTAGAACCTATTGTTCAACAGTATTTATAAGGTGTATGGAAAATAGGTTACCATTACACATTTTGTGTAATTTATGGAACTGTATGCAGGGGGTATGATTTAAAATGTACTTGCAGTAAGGTATTGCTGCAGATAACTGCGAAAAAAAAAATAAAAATAATGATTTCATGAGCTGCAAGTTGTTTACACTGAATAGTAACCTTCATTAGCCAAATGCATAATACAGAACAGTTGTCAGGAAAAGATGAACCACAGGTCTGTCTTCTGTGGTTCTGATTTGTGCAGATTGAAGTATAGCACATACATATTGGTGTAGAGTCTGCAGCTAACAGTGAGTGTAGATGTAAAAATGTATTTGTAGGTTCTTTGGGTGGTCCTGACAAGGAGGTTGCACATTGGGGCTATACAACTGGAGATGGATTCCCTGTGGAACCTTTCGGTTTCACTTTAGATGTTGGCTGCAATTGGAGTCTGTTTTGAGTTGGGTTGTTTTTGGCTTCTGGGTGTCTGGTAGTTGTGCACTGTAGAGGAGCCACTGCAGCTTTCCTTTCATGGGCTTAGGGTGTCAGGAGTAATGTTATGGACGGCGCAGGTGCAGTAGGCTCCATACATTTGATTCACGTGCTGGACACCACACTTGTACTTCTCAAAGAATGTTATAATTAAGTTTCTGAATTTCATTTGAGGTATTCAGCACTTTTAAATTGTGTTATGACCTAAACAAACATCAAATATAAATAAAAATTCTTTCCTTAAAAGGGTGTCTTCTGACAAGTTATGGTAAAGTCTTAAGACTGTAGTCAGAAATAATGACAGGTATTTGAGTTGTGGACTTCAGACTATTCTGAATATCCATGCTGCCACAACCTGTTTTATCAACCTTTTAAGTTTGCAAGAGGACTATTTAAAATAATACCTGAGTGTATTTGGTAAGCTGCTAGTCAGCTATTATTAGGTTTGCTGCATTGTGTCCATTTGTTCCACATTATGTTGGCTAGGATGCCTCATTTGGAGATGGAAGGTTAAGAGCTAGGCAGATGGATTTACAATATAAGTTAGCTTGGCTTATACAGGGTGCTAATGGATGTGGTCTGGAATCACAAGGTTAACTGGGCTGTGGATATTGTTAGGTCCCTTCATGTGTGGGGTTTACTTTTAACATACTCGACTGGTAGTTACATTTATATTGGGTATTTGATAGGGTGATTGGAAGCATAGCTTCAGTTATGGCTGCTTTGTCATAGATGGGAGTGGTGGTGTTACATTCCTTCCCAAGTTGGCAGGATAGGTTTCCTTGAAGATGTCTTGGAATGTGTGTTATGTATTTTGGATGTTTTACATGTCTTTTTCTTAATTGCAGATGGGGCTTGGAACACTGCGACTGCAATTTGTAATAGGTGGGTATAAGGTGGAGCATTCTCGTTACTATTAAAGGGTTTAATTTTGTCCTTTTTTTTGTAGATGGTGGTATGCAGAGTACCAGTTGTGGCGATACAGTGAATTTGCAGATGATGGAAGCAGTGGCGAGTGAGTAGGTTACACATGGGGAGCACGAATGGGCAACAGTTACTGATGGAAATAAGTGGATTTCAAAGTTGTTGAGTTTTGGTAGAGGATGTTACACTGCTAGTCAGAGAAGGACAGGCATTTGAGTTTGTGATGTCAGGGTTAATGGGTTGTACAATTTGTTCTATTAACTGTTTAGTATGTTAGATTAACAGTGAAAGTTGTTCCTGCTTTTGGGCATTTGCATTCAATAGTAAAAGGGAGCATGACTATTGGCCATAGGTAAGAGTTTGATGGGGTGGCAGGGGTCCTGGTCAGTGTCTCCATGTTAAGTAATTATGGTATGTGCCCATAGAATGTATTGTTTTTTCTTTTCCTTGAAGAATGCTGAAGCGCAGAAGGCATCATGTGGTGTCTTGAAAAGGGGATTTGAAAGGTGATGTTTTGATAGAATGGACGTTCTTGCCACTTGAATGGGGCATAAGGAGGGCCTGAGTAATCACCTTAGTAAGGCATGTTACAGCTCTGTGTTTAATTAGCAGGAGCTGATTATTGCATTGCTATAGGGGGCAAGTAAAGAAGAGGTAGATAAGGGGGCCAAGGGGAAAACTTCCGGGGACAGTTTATGGGAGTGTGGGGATCCCACGAGATGAATAGAGTCACGATGTTCATAGGAGCACAGGAACTTAGTAGGCTACAGCCCTACAGCTCCTGTAAGCCAATGAAGTTCAATCCTTGCTTTCTTGGAACCTTGGGTGGTTGTGTTCACTCATCCAGTTGTTTGAACCATATGTGGGGTAAGGGCCAATGAGGTTTTTGACAGGATGCTGGAGTCTGTTCCTAATGGGTGGTATCTTGGGGTGACAAATTTGTCCTTTGAGTAGGTAGTGTTAATGTTACATACCAAGTTAAGGTTTTACAGAATAGCACAAGGATCATTTCACTTGGGGTTTGGGTGAATTTTGTAGATAGGGTTTTAGGAAGCATGGTAGGTAGATGGCTGTGTTGGGGTAGGTTTAGAAACTGGGTGCATTGTTACAGGGGAGTTAGAAGGTTTAAGGAAGCGTGGTTGCAGGATAAGGCAGCTATAGGGTAGGTCTTAATTACCTACTAGTGGGATATGTAACATAAGGAAAGAGAGCTTTTGAAGGGAAAGGCTGGGGGTTAGGAATGGTTTGGTAATAAGTGAATTGGGGGTGTTTATGGCTGGGAATGTAGAGTATTTCATTGCTGAGTATAGGGAGTTTTCAGGAACTAGGTCAAGGAGTGCTGGATTTCTGCCATCTAAGGTTAAGACATTAAACTTTTGGAGTTAGACTATTCCCTGTTGTAACTGAGTTGTTGCACATCCAGAACAGGGTAGTTGGTGGGCTAAAGTGATAGGCGACAGTTGACAGGGTCCTGGGTGTGAGAATTGATACTAGTTGTTTTGACTGGGTGTCAATTTGAGTTCAAGGGGTTATAGTTTGTGGTTATAGGTTGTAAATCCATTCAGGTTGAGCCATGATTTCAGCTTTGAAGGAAGCGGAAAAAAGGTATGTATTCTCTTGGGGTGGATGTTCTGGTGGTACAGTGGAGTCATGGTAATCCTACTTTATTGAGTTTCATTAGGGTGTGTTTCAGTGATGATATGGCAAGGTGGGTTTATGACAGGATTCTAAGTTGATACTAAGGTGATTTACAGATGATGGGTACACCGAATGCTGTTTGGCTTAACCCTTCCCTTTATGGGAAGTAGTGGTTTGTACAATTTTGGGTAGAAGGGAGGGGAACAGCCTGGTCAGGCTGGTTGGCGGAGAAGAGGGATAGGCTTGCCCTCTTCTGGTCCCCCTCAGGTGTCTGGATGTTCATTTCAAGGATCTGGGGAAAGGAAAATGAGCAGCTGGAGGAAGCTTGCTGAATAGATAAGCAAGCAGAGGTAAGGATGCTGCTTATTTGGTGGAAGGTAATTCAATGAATGGTGTATGAAGTGAGATGGGACGCTGCTTCATGAGTAAAGTAAGCGAGCAGAGGTATGGAACCTGCTTGTTGGGCAGGGTAAGTAGGTATGCTGCCCTGATTAACATTACAAGGATGGTGCTTCATGAGTAAAGTAAGCGAGCAGAGGTATGGACGCTGCTTACTGGGGCAGGGTGAGGAGGTACGCTGCCCTGATTAACATTACAAGAAGGTTATGCTGTGTTTAGAATCAATTATATTATGAATAGTTGTAATTAATGAATTGGGTGAACAAAGCTATGTTGTGAAATTTAATAAAGGTCATCAAATGTCATTTGGTGTGATGTGTGTTTATTGAAGGGGATCTGGACAAAGCATTAGTTCCCACTTTTTTTTCTTAGAATACTGAAGTAACTCGGAAATTCTGGCCTTCAGTTTGTGAGTTGCCTTGCCAGATATTACTAAGCCAATAAATCTCACAATTAATAGGATGGAGAAATGTCTGTGTGGTTTTATAAAACTACAAAGTCTGAAAATAAAATAACCAAAAGTGTCTTTTCTGTTAAAGCCACTGTAAATTATATAATTTGTAATGAATATTTTGCATATTCCTACAAAACCTGGTTTGCCATCAATGTTAAAAATTTCTACTCAAACCTGTAATATGAGTCATTTATTACATATCATAGTATAACACATTTAACTGGTCATATTATGCTTCACAGCACTTTCATCCACGGCATATTTATAGCATACATTATGATATTACAGTCTTGCCAAATAAACGTTCTTAGAAACATCACCCATCATTTTTTGATGCAACATCTTTCAGTAAATATTTAAGTGTTCACCCCTTATAAATGGTGTCAGGATTTAGCCAGGCATATTCCTTGTACTCAGTTGGGTTACCTTTTCACAAAATATATTTCAGAAACATTTTGGCTTTCTAAACTTGGAATATATTTCCAACTGCCTAAATTAAAATATGCCACATTGCATTGTATAGCTTGCAGAGAGATAGCAATGTTCCTTGAAAACAAACATAGGAATGCTCCTCTGAAAACAATGTTTGTTATAGTTGCAGGGAAAAAGAGTTTACAAGTATGCATACATGGGGGGGGGGGGCAACATCTGGAAAAATGCGTGTATTTTAAGCGTTGAGGGGAGAACAATATGAAATTAAGAGTATAAAATGAGATTTTCTCACTAAAATAATGCATGTAAGCTCTGTAGATTCAGTATACTGTTTTAGTACTAAATGATACATAAATTCATGTCCCGCAACTGCTAATAAGAATTTTGATAATTACAAAACAAAAAAATATCAGAATTAAAGTTACATGTAAAATTTAAAAATGTGAATGCTGTCCCTCATGTGTTTTACACAATTATAAAACACATCTATCAAAATAAAGAAATCGGAATGAAAAAATAAAAAATTCTATAAAAATGTTCTGAAAACATATTGCTAGTGCTTAAGTAAAATAATTTTCACATTTACTTATAGAGTGTTTGGCATAGCTAGAGGTCTGACCATTAATGAAAGAACTGAGCTTTGGAAAAAAAAATCCCAAGCTAAGTTCTGTTAGGGAAAATTTGGTGACAATGAGCTGTTGGAATAATCGGAAAAGCATTCAGAGACACCATTTATCTTCTTTCATAGCTACTCATGTGAAATAACCTTTATGAGGAGTGAATGCATATCATTAATAGCTGACCAACTAGTTCTGATGTCCTTCAAAGAATTAACTGCAGCTCATTTCAATGTGGATATCAAATCCATTATGTCCTTGACATATGAACAAAACTCAGACCTGTTCCTTTTTAGGTGTTCCTCTCTATAGGCATATATACATATTTCTACAATGAAACTCTCACTACACCACACTTTGGTGTAGACAGTGGGTCCCAGTGGTGGAAAAATCACATTCTGGTCATTCCTCTGTAATTTGCAAGAGTTCAGGTTGAGAGTCATAGTTCCTGTGGTATAGGGTTTGATTCCATCAGCTTTCATTTACCTAATATATGACCTTGAGCAAGTCGCTCAGCCAAACAGTGCTTAGTGGCAACTGAGACTTTGGGAAAGACTCCCTCAATAGCCTCCTAAACTGTGACCTATTAAATAACTATGACACTATGAAATTATACTCTTACAAAGATAACAAATGTCTTTGCAAAATGTTTAAGTCCATTTCACACATTACTAGAGTAACTTTTGCTTTATATATAATGCTTTCCTTGTCAACTATGATAAAATCTGGCAGGTCACCATAAAGAAGGTCATGGCAAACAGAGACATACAAAAGAACAAGCAAGACTCTCAACCTGAACACTTCAAAGCCCCTGGGCCAGAGGATAATACAGCCCAATCCGCAGAATTCTTTACAAATGCATTCTATGAGCACCTGCAGGAATGCATGGATTGTGCTATCCCAAATAAAACCAAGACTCACTCCTCCAAAAACAGGAGACCGGTCTGGTGGACCCCGGCCATAAATAAGCTATACAACAGAAGGAGGAAGCTACTAAATGGCAGAGCAAAATCCCAAAAAGGGAAGGCATCTCTGATCAGTATTAGCAAGAAACTTCGATCCCTTATAAAATCATCAAAGGCCAGTTTTGAAAGAAATATTGCCCTAGACACTAAAGACAATCACAAGGCCTTCTTTAGTTATGTCAGGAACATGGGTGGAAACTCTCAGATATGCTCTGAATTGTTGCATAACGGTACAAAATATACCGAACCTACAGACATAGCCAACATCCTGGCAGACAGATTCAGCTCAAACTCCCCCCCCCCTTCCCCCCCAAAGGAGCAAATGCCTATCCCAACTGAATGTAACCTCCCTGACATCACAGATACACAGGTGAAAGCTGCCCTCTCCAAAGCAAAAAACACAGCATCTATGGGACCGGACGGTGTCCCAGCCTGTGTCTTACACGAGCTCCAAGAAGATCTGAACCCTCACATTAAGTCACTGTTCAAACTTAGCCTTACTACAGGATATGTACCCAAAGAATGGCGTACAGCTACAGTGGTCCCACTCCACAAAGGTGGTGCCACAATGGACCCCGGAAACTATCGCCCCATAAGCCTGACTAGTCTGGTCTGTAAAGCTATGGAGTGTATTATCATGGAACTCATAAACAAAGACATTGGGAGCCTTCAGACACTGGACCCTACCCAATTTGGCTTTGTTAAGGGCAGATCTTGCCTCTTAAACCTAGTTGATTTTTTTGAAACAGTTACCAAAGCCATAGATGATGGCAAGGTAGTCCACACAGCCTACCTGGACCTCGCAAAAGCCTTCGACAAAATACCCCACTCGGGCATCATAAATAAGCTTACCAGCTTAAATATCAACCCCTATATCACAAGATGGGTTGCAAACTGGCTCAGAGATAGAACCCACATGGTCAGAATCGCAGGTGCCATGTCCGAATCCAAACCAGTTACAAGTGGCATCCCACAGGGCTCAGTTCTGGGACCTCTCTTGTTTGGTATATACTTCTGTGAGGCTCAGGCTAACACGGGGGGATTATGGCTGACAAAGTTCGCAGATGACTGCAAACTGGGGGCCATAATTGAATCTCCAGCTGACACAAGTATCCTCCAAAAGGGTCACACAGAGACGGATGCTTGGTGCCAGAGCCACAGCCTCAAGCTAAATGCTAAAAATTGCATAGTCATCCCCTTTGGGAAAAACAAGGTGTCCACAAATTACCACATAGGTGGTAATCCATTAAGTACGGAAGAAGTAATTAGAGATTTGGGGACCAACGTAAATAGTAATCTCTCCTTTGATAATCACGTTGCCAAAGTGGTTAGAAAGACCTTCTATATAGCCCATCTTATCACGAAAGGGTTCGCATCTAGATCAAGAGAGGTCATTGTGCCCCTCTACTCATCACTCATCAGGCCCATAATTGAATACAGTGCCCCTTTTGGGATGTACCTTACCTGACACCTGCAGCAACTGGAGAGACCCCAAAAGTACCTCACCAAGAGGATCATGGGCTACAAACAGATGTCCTATGCAGCTCGACTAAAGAAACTCCAGCTCTACTCAGTTGCTTACCACCTACTCAGAGGCAATCTATGCCTGACGTACAAAGCCATGTCAAACCCAGAATTAATGGACATGCTCCACCTCAAAATCCAAGTCCCTTAGAGCTACACGCTCCAGGGACCTAAACCTCAGCACAAAAATAAATAGGACATGCTGGAGGGACAGATTAATTTCCCAGAGGCTCCCCTCACTCTGGAATAGAATCCCAATTCATGTTAGACATAGCCCCTCGCTGACCCTCTTCAAGCGAAATTTGGACGCGTGGATGGGGAATCGCAAATTCACCCCTGGGATCTCTCCTGTGTCCCTGCTAGACAGAAGCACAGTAAACTAATCTTAAAAGGGTACCTTCTGTGACCTACTTTACAGAGGCACAGTAGGCTAATCTAATACGGAGGTGGAAGCCAAATACACTCTGGCTAGGCTTATAAATGCCCTAGGGCAGATAGCTTAGTATCTACCTATGAACCTATTAATGCTGGGGTAATGTGATAATCCAAACATGTCTTCTTAGCTTCTTACTTCTAGTTGAAAGAGCAAAAGGCCTCAGTTTGGTTTCCTGTTAGAATTAAACAACCTAAAGTATAATTGTTGGAAATATGTTTAATGCTCATTTTCTTCACATTTAACTAAATGTTGATGCCACAGTCCGTAGTCATTTGGCGTTTTGAGTGTTAGGCATAGGTATATACAGGAATGGAGGTTGAATGGTGTCCTTTTACTTTTGCTGAAGTTTTTTCCCCATGATTTCCCACATTATAAAACTAATTTTAGTTTTATCTGCGTCTGTCATTCATATCATACCTGTATCAGACCTGAAGAGATACAAATGTGACATCTGTGTTTGATAACATAGTGATTGTCTACATATTATATTCCAAGGCTGCAAGAAAGCAATGTATAATGAAAAAGTCAAACAAATCTGAATAAATAGCAGTTAAACTACAATAGGAGCATGAAAAAGGGAGTATATTCTGAGTTTAAGAATAGCTGCTCTATTTTCACTGATCATTTAGCGCCTGTCGTGCCACAGCATGTTTTTGTATACACTGATTGAATTATAATGACCTCTTAGTAATGCTACAAGACTGTTTTCAGACCAGCAAGTTTCAATGATCTTTGAGAACATATCATTATAAAACCATTGTCTTTCTATTTTTTAAAGCACTGAACCTCTACAAACAATTATTGTGCACCAAGGAAAATAATGCAGTTCATGCACTCTGGTATTGTGGTCATGTAACAATAATTTGCAAACAGTCAGACAATTGACTACATGTAACTATTTGTTATGATTGCCACACTAATTTTATAGCAAATGAAGGGGGCTGACAATAAGCTCATTCAAGCTATCTGTGAAGCTGCATAGCTTTGAAAGTGAGCAAGCCTAAATGAAAGAGTTTTGAGTGACTTTACTAGTTGCATATGATATCCGGAGTTGAGCATTATGACTGTAGGCCCTTTTTTTTATGATGTAGTTTGTGACCATCTTTTCCATGCATAATGGATGGTAGTCATTAAATGTAAGTTCTGTGTACTGGTGACAGGTGTTGTATTGTACCTGTTCAGAGAACAGAATGAAAGCTTTAGACAGTGGATTGTTGGGTTCATATTAGAAGCTCGATGGTCTTGTTCAGCAAATACGAAAAGAGCGACACATATTGGGTGAACTGCAAAAACAGCAAACTTTCAAAGCCAGGAAATGTGAAATGTCGATTCGTCATAGTTGGCCTGTTTGCAGTATAGCTCTGTAAGGTAAGTGTGCGATAGTTACGGACCTTAGGGTTAAGGAAGGGTTAAGGTAAGTGTATAGATAGGTAATGTATGTAAGGTTAAATGTAGGGTTAGAAGTAAGGTTTTGTTAAGTGTATGTGTGTGGATTATTTATTTTATCTGGGTATATCTCTGTAGGGTAAGTGTGCGATAGTTACGGACCTTAGGGTTAGGGTGCGGGTTAAGGTAAGTGCATAGATATAGTGTATGTATGTGGCTTATTTATTTTGTTTGGGTAAGTAGTATGTCACGGGTGGTGGGGTTGGCTGAGTATAACGATTTGTGATTTTAAATTTTGCGGTTTACGGCATTCGGTGTATTCACGGTTCGGTAAATATGTATCGCTCTTTTTGTATTCGCTGAACATGACCTTCGAGTTTATAATATAAACCCAGATTGTTTCAGAATCTGCATTAATTCACTGTTCTTTGGGATGCATTTGGAAAAAATACTGTCTTGGGCCATTTTGTATCTTGAAAGTATCGTTTTATTAAGCTAAAAGCTATTTCAGCTTTACTGAAGATCATAACTGCCCTAACAATAGAGTGAGGGCACCAAAATGGAGTGCACAGAGACCTGCGAGGTAAAGGTATTAACTACTGGTAACTAAGGCAGGCCTTCAAAATGAGATAACTTACTGTCTGTGTAACACAGAAAGCACATTCATGCATATATTGCAGCAGTACATTTTGTCCTCAAAGCACTAAAACACAGTGTATGAGAAAAATGCAGTTTGCTAGCATCCATTAAAGAAGTATAATCATTTCTTTTCTGAAAGCTTTTGAAATTGATGAATATTTTACGAATTGCCTTTACTGGACCGGAATAGAGAAGGTAGTACAAAATAGATTGATGATTTAATGCTTTAGTTATGCAGATCTGTTGGCCAAAAGTGGGAAAGTAGTACATAAATTAAAAGGCAAGGAAAATAAAGACTTTGCACAGAGGGAATACTAAAGTAGCAGCTATGCACTTCAAAAGTGTAAATGCAATTAAAACATCAGTACACTATTTCCCATCAATCTGAACTTAAAATGCTCCAGGAAAAGTAACTGCGTGGAATAAATGACTGTATTATTACCACAAAGTTATATAATAAGCTATAGATAAAGCTTCTACTCCTGTGACATCATCCGGAACATACAAACGTTAAATTGTAGTATTGTACACCCTCAGGTCATAGTACCTTTGGTTATAGATCTCACAATCCAGTCATTTCATAAGGGACTCTTAGCTTTCTTCACTGGGAATCACACATTTCAGTCACATGAACTCCCTTGAGTTCTTGCAAGTGTCCAAATGATTCTCTCTATTTTCTTTCTAACCTTCTCCAGAGGGAATGTGGAAACTCCTGAAACTCCTGCTCATAATCTCCTCTGAATTCTTTCTTACTTGTATCTTATTCCCATTTCTCTAGACCCTAGAGCTCAGTGCACTGTACTGCCCTGTTCAAAACAGAACTTGTGTGGAGTGACCATATCATTTGGGTACTTGCCCTCAAACCTTGGAAATTTCTGACTACAACCCTTAAAAAGTAGAGAAATACCTGTTTAAAACCACCAAATGCAAAAGTTTCCAAGATAATCTCCCTCCTAAACTTCTCTGTAGACTACAATATCTTCCACTGCATAAGTCAGTTTATTAACTGTATTCACACAGCTGTAAAACTTAACTTTCCATTTAACTCTAGTTATTTAACACCATCTGGAAATGTTACAGAATTAGAGGAAATACTTTTCCCCCCAATTCTTTTTGTTTTCTCTGAAGTGTTCTAAGTACAAAAGCTATGTGTCCAAATCGAAGACTCCATCTGAGGTAGGATATCATTGATTCCAGAATATCAAACATTGAAATATGTTACTTTACTGTAATGGACACTCTGAGTGATGTGGAATGTAATACACATAAGATTACTATTACATTTAAACTCCATTGTATATACTGTACACACCATAATTCAAAGATATTTTGCTTCCTGTTCTGATGTGTATTAAAAATATTGTATGTTTTCTTTTCTGTTTTTTTTTTTTGTTTTACCTGTATTGTGTTATGTCACAGTGTGTGCCTCCAATTACACATTAATGTCACACAGCAGTATTATTAATATTAGGAAAAACTTTCATTTTGATTAAAAATGTATGTATTACTCTGTACAAAATGGCAGCTCACTGGAAATAATAACACTTCAATTAAAAAAAATATACAGGCTCTAGGCTGTTGCTGCAATGTATTATGAGATATATAATTTCTTAAAACAGCAAAGCTGAGCAATAGTTTTAAATGCAGTGATGCCTATAGTACATCTCCACAAAACATACACAGAATCCAGCAGCTTCATATTACTTACCATCACATGTTGTTATCCTAGTAGAAGTTTCAGGAGTTCAAAGTCCCATGCTGAGTCTGAAAAAGGTCCCTTTGCTTCAGTGCTCTTCCCTGGTTAAGAAATGCAGATCAATAAATAAAAATACATTAGCCCTGTACAATTACATAAGCTAAATTTCCTATGTCTGTCTATTATTGATATTGGTGATTTAGTCTATTAAATCTGTAGGCAGTCTAGATCAATCAGTTGACAGTACAGACTTCTAACACTGTGTAATACATTTTGTAATAAGCAGTTAATCTGCCTAACTGCCAGTTTTGTGAATCTCAACATGCAATGTTTAATGATCTGATCAGGTTACTCCTAGTTCTTGAGTCATTTCATTGATACAATCTTACATCTTAGAAAGACTAAGAGTGACTCATCTACCAAGAGATTGTTAAACATATGCACTTCACGACACATGGGAAAGAGGTGCACACACAAATTACTTTCAGATTCATTCATTCAATAATATACTTACAAATGAAGATCCAGAGTATCACATGACTCACAGCCCAATTAGCTGATGTCGATATAGTGCACTATTCATATACGCAGTATATGGCAAAGAACAGTATCTCTCTAATATCATTGCAGATTAAAGTCGTCATATGACACTGGAAAGCTTCCCAATAAGCAGCAGCAATAAGCACTTAAAATGTGTAGAACCATCTTTGGAGCTGTTTATCCTGGAACATTCTTCTTTGGGTCAGCAAATAAACAGAATCACATTTAGAAGGCTCTTTCTTATACTGCAACTACTATTGGATTTAGTAACATTATTGCCATCACCAACTTCCTAAAAAAAGAAAATGTTAAATGCTCAAATGTATGACATTCCAACTTTCAAGGCCATGGTAAAAACAGAAACTCTCTGTAAAATTCTAACACCCCAGTACTCCTTGTTAAGTGGATCTATACTCCTACATGCACCAATACATATAACATCTACACCTCACAGCCAGTTGAATTTTCTGAAGTACCACATTATGATAATGAATATATATTAAAGCAAACTACCTCTTTACTCTTAACATTTCTGAGTGTCAAACAAATATGTGACAAAGATCTGCCTTCTTCCAGTACAGAGTCTATCACTGCAATAACTATGAGAGCGATCAGGAAATAAGGGGGATAATTAAAGATATAAACATGAAAACTATAGATCACAATCATCCTGAAGCTTCTTTGTTTGTATTTTAGTCAAAAGGCATGCCACCACTTGATGCAGGGACTACTGCTACTGTTGCAGTAATGGAAGTCTCTGCAGCTTCCCTTGGCTTGTATCTACCTCAACTCTCGCCATGACAACTAGGTGACCAAATGAAATGAAGGCTGTAGCTCTCTTGTATGTAGATCCAGACAGAAAAAAATTCATCTTACCTTCAGATATGTTTTTCATGACATGGAACAATTTAAGCTATTTCATCTTCATAGGAGACCAGTCTTTAAAGACAAATTAAATATTAATCAAACCTAATTTTGATGGCTAGTTTGAAGTGAGATTATCCCGCTTTTACTGTTACTAAATTCTGGCTTAATTTTGTAGTCATTTGTCCCAAAGATGATTCAATAAATGCTTCCATAAAGTATTCAGTTTTTCACACTCTTTTTTTAAATTTCCCTTTAATGAATTCAATCAATGCCAACAAATTGTATATTCTGAAATGTATTAAACATGTGCATAGATTGCCTTCTGCTCAGACACAGATCTGTGATCTACAGTATGATAATTTCAAAACTATTAGATTAATGTCCCATTTCAGAGGAAACAAAAAAACAAAAACTTAAAGAAATCTAAAGCCCTGGGTACTGAACCTTTCCCCCAATCTCGATACATAAGCTTTTGCCTGCTGTTCTTTTCAGTTAATACATTATTCTGATATCATATAGTGCTGCTACAGGTCTTCATGTTTTACTTAAACTGAACATCAAGCCAAATGGTCCTGATGGCTCAACATATTGCTAGTCTCTGACTTGTATGTCATCTTAAGAGCGAACTTATCAGACTGCCTTCCTTTCTTTCTTCCTTCTTCCCTCCATCCCTCCCTTTCTCCCTTAACCCTTTCATTCCTTCTTTTCGCAATCAAGAATTAGGAATATATACTACCAAATATTTGGAAAAATGGCATAGAACACTGTTATATATAATTTGTATGCAAAGAAATGTTTGGGAAATAAGAATTGTTGTATATGCTTTATACACAAAGAACAGATAGAACCGATAGACCCCCCTGAGTTGTATATTCTTATTTCATTTAATTTATTTATTCATTATTTTATTACTTTATTAATCTGTGAACAGGGGAAGCTGTTGCTGTGCTCTTTATTGTGGAAATATAGGAAAATGGCTCCTTGTTGAAATGTCGGCACTTGTAACATCGAGTACTGACACAGTAAAAAAAAGACTGAGAATGCAGAAGAAGAACAATCTTGAACCTTACTATTCTCTTTCAAACTTCCTTTTTGCAGGATGGCAAGAACCTCCCCCCATACCCACTAATAGGGCAAGCCCCTCCACTTCCCCAAACGTATGTATACCAACTACGAAATCATCATACCTTGGAGAAATAGAAATATTCTGAAAAATGGCCATCTTAGACTAAATGTACATAAGTCCATTTTTTCAGGCATTCATTCTCCATGTTATGGGATGCATTCATATGGGTCACAAAATTTCAAATGGTCACCTAGGAATACACAGGTTTCACTGTGTGACATGATGTGTCACACTGTGTGAAAGTATGAAGTGTGACATCTGCTGTACTATAGTGTCAGGTGCTGACAGCAGAAACTCCAGTTCTGCACACAATACATTTACTACAGTGCATTTCGATCACTGAAGCAAAATGGGACATGAATTGATCAGTATATAAGATGCCTTAGAAACTAGTACTTCTCCCACCTTTCACTAAATGACAGCAAAAAAGTTATATGGCGATCTCTGGTCATAACATTGCACACAAAATAATTGTATCTGTAGCTTGTGAAGTATCAGTGTGATAAGCAGTTGCAATAAGTCCTTAAATCTGCCACAGAACACACACACAGTATAAAGAGAAGAACGAAAGAAAAGGTAACCATACCTCAACGTTCCTAATACTCTGAAAAACGATCAAACTGCCAGTGTTGTTTAGGCCTGCTTCTTCAGGGCATATAACTTCAGTCATTAAAATTTAAGACAACGCATCTCCTTGTACACTACCATCATGTCTTGTTCTACACATTTCTCTTTTCCAGAATAACTGTTGTTCATGCCTCATTAAGTGTTATTATGTATTAAATGATTCACATAACTCTTATAGATTAAAAAAAACATGAGACTGGAGAATTCATGTAAGTAGCCTCTTGTCAGCTGTGTCTACATATCTACTTGTACAACAGACTGTCTCTTATATTGCTTTTTTGGGACAACATTTCAGGTTATAATTCCAAGAGAATTAACTCATTGGCAGTTAAAAGCATTGTCCTTTATACTACCTATAAGTAGACATGATGTCTGTTCCTAATGGAAAACTTTGTTATGGTACCTGTTAATCTGGAGAAACAAACATAATGTCACAGGGTCAGATTCCTGGCTAGTGATGGAGACAGTTTTGCCCATTAAAAGGAAATTGCAGTATTGCTATTATTTTATTTTATTAGTCAGCTATAATTACATTTGAGTCATTTAAATGTATGGTTATGCACACTTAAAAATAGCTTTATCAGAGTGAAAACCGGTGTTAAAAAATTTCTATTTCTCATTCATTTAAGAAAGCAGTGGTTTGGCTGCTGACAATCCAGTAGGAAATATTTCTACTTGACAATATGTACTTATCTCATAGCTGCAAAAGTGCTTCAACTTAGAATTAATGGAATTTTAAATGAAAAAAGGGAGTAATTGGACATAAAATGAAAAGACAATTAGAGGAAACTGAGGAAGGAAGGCTCTTCATTCCCAGCCTTTACTGCATGGCTAACCTGAACAAAGTCTCTAGAACTCTAGAAGATTTCTGCCAATATGTGTTTGAACAGTAGCATATTCAATTGTTCTCAGCTTCAGAATATCATGGATCCCTCTGATAATTGCATATAATGCTACCCACTTTTATCAGGAGCTTCATAATGGCCTCTTTTTGTGTGCATTTTTCATTTCTATTATTATGCAAAATAGACTTTATAAGCTGACTGGACATACAGTCTAGTATAATACAAAGGCAGATGTATAGCCTTTTTAATGATCAAACTGTATCTAAGAATAGCTTTGTATGATAAATAGTATAGTTGCAACTGTTTAATTTATTTCTGTTTATTGGCTACAATGATGCTTGACAGCACAGATATCTGGAGTTAAAATATTTCAGAATAAACCACATCTTTATAAAAAAATATTTAAACAACAGGGTAGCAGACGTGTAAGAGGGCAGAAGTGGTGATTAATTTTCCTTTTTGATGGTTTGTTTATTGCCTTAAACTAGAACAGCAATCAGTAGTTGTATTGGACATTGATAACTGTGCAGGTCTTGTATTTCCCATTAACACAAGAGGCAGAACAAAATGTTAAAGTCCATTCATAAACACTGGTAGATAAATCATGACCCCTGTCTTCTAGGCACCAGTTCAGACAGAATGGGAATGTTGTATGCCTTCTAATAGGCACCATTACAGTCCTTTTCTGGATATGCATTTTCAGCATATTCATATACTGTTTTTCTGCATGTTCATCTACTGATTTGCTGTATGTTCATCTGCTATTTTTTCTGCATATTTATCTTTAGATGAAGCTACATTGTGACTCTTCCTGAGAAGACTTATTAAAATACAATTTCTTTTATGTTAAGATATCACATACAGATGTGGATGGTGGTGATATAAAACACCCAAGTTGTGATGTTTCCTAGCAATATTACTATACACACTACACACACACACACACACACACACACACACACATATATATATATATATATATATATATATATATATATATATATATATATATATATAAATAATTTTGTAATCATCTTGGATGTCTGACTATATAATGGTTGATCCCAATGAGAACAGAGTGTGAAATAGCAGGCTAACATTCCTTCTGCAGTGCACTGTACGAGTCTGTAGCTCTTAAAGATAAAGTAATTAAAGAATCTGTGTTTGGATAAGAAATACGATGTTCCATGATTCTAGTAAGCCAAAATGTCAAATAATTCATGGGATCATTTTAAAATAGAGCACTTTAACCACACTGTGATAAGAAGCACAGCTAGCCTCCATGTGGATAGCAACAAAAGGGGAGGTGTGACACTATATAATTGAAGATACTGAAGGGCAGGGCAGGGCCATAAGAGGCAAATTCCAGTTGTACCGTCCTAGTATCATGTCTCCAGAGCAAGCACCTCTAAACCTCACCCTTGCCTATGGGTCTGCTTAAAAGAAAGCAATAAGGAACATTCGTACATCATCATAGCTAGAGCAGGGAGAAGTGGATGCTGCCCAGGGGCAAAGTGTTAGGGAATATGAGCAGTAGAGTTGCATCAGCCTTAGGTGCACACTGGTATTTTTCTCTTCCTCAAGTCTGAAGAGAGGACCTTTTTATTTTCTCCAAGAGGAAATCTCTTCATTCACACATCCTCACATGGTGCTTTACTCGCATACATTTACTCTAAACTGCTGTAAATGAATGATACGATTCTTATTACTGAACATTTCTAATAATCTTTCTGGCTTAAACAATTCATAATTTTTTTTTACTTAATTGTGCTTTAAGCATTAGTTTCATTGGCAGGGCCATAAGAGGCAAATTCCATTTACCATTCATAAACACTGGTAGATAAATCATGACCCCTGTCTTCTAGGCACCAGTTCAGACAGAATGGGAATGTTGTATGCCTTCTAATAGGCACCATTACAGTCCTTTTCTGGATATGCATTTTCAGCATATTCATATACTGTTTTTCTGCATGTTCATCTACTGATTTGCTGTATGTTCATCTGCTATTTTTTCTGCATATTTATCTTTAGATGAAGCTACATTGTGACTCTTCCTGAGAAGACTTATTAAAATACAATTTCTTTTATGTTAAGATATCACATACAGATGTGGATGGTGGTGATATAAAACACCCAAGTTGTGATGTTTCCTAGCAATATTACTATACACACTACACACACACACACACACACACACACACACACACACACATATATATATATATATATATATATATATATATATATATAAATAATTTTTGTAATCATCTTGGATGTCTGACTATATAATGGTTGATCCCAATGAGAACAGAGTGTGAAATAGCAGGCTAACATTCCTTCTGCAGTGCACTGTACGAGTCTGTAGCTCTTAAAGATAAAGTAATTAAAGAATCTGTGTTTGGATAAGAAATACGATGTTCCATGATTCTAGTAAGCCAAAATGTCAAATAATTCATGGGATCATTTTAAAATAGAGCACTTTAACCACACTGTGATAAGAAGCACAGCTAGCCTCCATGTGGATAGCAACAAAAGGGGAGGTGTGACACTATATAATTGAAGATACTGAAGGGCAGGGCAGGGCCATAAGAGGCAAATTCCAGTTGTACCGTCCTAGTATCATGTCTCCAGAGCAAGCACCTCTAAACCTCACCCTTGCCTATGGGTCTGCTTAAAAGAAAGCAATAAGGAACATTCGTACATCATCATAGCTAGAGTAGGGAGAAGTGGATGCTGCCCAGGGGCAAAGTGTTAGGGAATATGAGCAGTAGAGTTGCATCAGCCTTAGGTGCACACTGGTATTTTTCTCTTCCTCAAGTCTGAAGAGAGGACCTTTTTATTTTCTCCAAGAGGAAATCTCTTCATTCACACATCCTCACATGGTGCTTTACTCCCATACATTTACTCTAAACTGCTGTAAATGAATGATAAGATTCTTATTACTGAACATTTCTAATAATCTTTCTGGCTTAAACAATTCATAAGTTTTTTTTTTTACTTAATTGTGCTTTAAGCATTAGTTTCATCTCCTCTGTTAAACTGTCTTATACAAAAGTGTTATATTTTTAGTGGTCTTGTGGTGACACAGGGTCTGTACAATGTTTCACAGTTCCTGTATTGTCTTCATGTCATACATATACACTTAATCACATATGCATACATAGGCAAGTTTCTGTGTGTGTGTGTGTGTGTGTGTGTGTGTGTGTGTGTGTGTGTGTGTGTGTGTGTGTGTGTGTGTGTGTGTGTGTGTGTGTTCAGATGTATAAGTACACTAACACTCCAAACCTCCATGTTATAATGGTCCTCATATTTTTATGCAAAATATAAGCCACTCTAACTGCCTGGGCTTCATCTTTCTCTGGCTCAAGAATACAATCAGTTGAGGACAATAATTACAGATGACAGTATAGCATATCAGGCTGGAATGTCACATTATGCTGACTTGCAGGGATAGATATGCTTCCTTTTCTGTAGCAAAGAAACAATAAAATATATTACAGTTTTAATCAGTATAATATTATTTGTTATGCAGTCCTAGAGAAGATAGCTATATCATTTCCAGGTATATATTATTGTCACAAAGATACACTAGCATACTTTAATATCACCTTAAAGGAAACATTTTAGTGGATGAACTTTTCTTAGCATAATTACTATTATCTGAAATGTGTGCCTGTGAAAGCTTGAATTACACCTATAAAGGTCAAGTGAGCTAATTATATGAAATTTGAATAAAGTTTAGAAAAATAATTAAAACAGCAACTTCTCCTGAATCACTTTTGACAATAATAGCTCAGGTCATACAGATTAACGTTATCAAATGAAAGCAGGAATGCCTGCTGCTGCTGTACAACAAATGGCAGCAGGACACCTGAATTGGGCATAAAGTGATAGGTTTTAATGTATTCCTACCTGTCAGTGCTTCTACTCAGTCCTGAAACAGCATTGTCATAGTAACATTCTAAAATTCATAAAGTATCTGGGAGTCTGGCCATCTGGTGCTTTGTATCAAAACAATTTGTCATCCCCCTTAATGAGGCATTGAAAATTCGGACACTTGGCCACTTCAAGAAAAATGGTTTCATTTCATAGCCTGCTTTGTGTTTTCCTTTTCTTTGACCTTTTTTGCTTCTTTATTTTTCATAAGCTCGCTTCCCTTTTCTTAGCAAAGACTTCTGATTTACAACAAGGAAGTACTCAGCAAGAAATTCAGCTACAGCTGTCAGCTGTTCAGACTCTGTTTCCATGTAATTAATCATCGGTGCTGATTTAGTCAGCATATGTTAAGAATGGACCTGACTGCAAGAGCCATTACAAACATATGGAGAACCCTAGAGCAACTACCATAGATGAGTGTGCTAAAAGGTCTACTTAAATATCCTATAGATTTAAGTTCCTAATAACTGCAAGTTTCAATGAATCAGATTTGGACCAGTACAGACGCTTTGCAGCTGATTATTTTTTCTAACTAATCTTTAGAAAATGCATCACAAATTATACATTACAGCCATTAAAACAATATAAACCAAGTGGCAAATTCTGTAACAAAAATAAGCTGAGGAATGGCATATGTGGAATGTGTAGGAAAACAGGTTTAAACTGCTGAATATAGTTAAAATCAAATGATACAGAATATGGGTTGTGGAGAATTATCAAGGGCCTTGTGCTAAAGGTACTCTACAGTACCATGTAACATCACATGCAAGTTAGAAAAGTTCATTATATGATGGTGTGAGTTATGAGAAAGTAATCAGCTAATTAAATCTGCTAAAATAATGGAATCAGCTAATCAACATTTATAAAATAATGGACAAACTGTAAGAGTATTAATTCATAATTCATGGCTAACTTGTTTGTTTTAATAACTTGACAATACAATTACTACAGACAGTACCACAGTGTGTAAAAGAAACTCCTCCTATGTTCTTTCCCTTATAAATAGCACAGACTCCTAAACAAAATGATCACACACACACACACACACACACACACACACACACACACACACACACACACACACACACACACACACACACACACACACACACACACACACACACACACACACACACACACACACACACATACTCACACACACACGCACACACGCACACACACATACACACAAACACACACACATGCTCACGCATGCACACACACACACACACACACACACTCATGCTCACGCATGCAAACAACACACATGTACACACAAGTGCACGCACACACATACACACACAAACACACACACACGCCTCAAATTTAACAATCGTACTTTTACTTTGAAAAGTGCTGTTTATAATAGAAATTTCTGACACAGCTCTGCATGAAATGTGTTGTTTACTCTCTTAGAAAAGTATATGTAAGAAATCTTAGAACATTATCCAGTGATAAATGATTGTGGGCACAATTTAGCAGAGCAGGTACTTCTGTAAGCAGTATTCCCTGAATTACTCCTCTTCTTCCCGGACTTTGATGACATTGGACCCTTAACTGTGCAGTCACTTAATCAGCAAGACAAAGAACATTTGTATTCCGACTACTCATTAAGTTGTTGTTGTGTCTTTCGGCTTTTCTCGGTTAGGGGTCGCCACAGTGAAACTCCGGTCCACTAATGATTGGCAGATAGATTTTTACGTGCCGAGTTGCCAGCCCTGATGCACAACCTTCAGTGAAGGTATGCCCATTCACACACGTCTCCACACAGAAGACGCTCTAGATGAGAATCAAACCAGACAGCATCTTACTGTGAGGCGACAATGCTACCACAGCACCACCACCACCGCAGTAACCGACTACTCATTAAGTAATTGCATAAAAACTAAATGCAACTGGTATTATTTTTCTTATGCCAGGATTAAGCATGGCCTGAGTTTTAGGCCATACAACAGAATGCAAGCTCAGAAGAAAGTATTTAAGAATAAGTGTTGTCTAACCATAGCCATTCAGAAATATCTGAAATCTTAGCAGAATGTTTTGCAGACTAAGTGGCAAAAAGTGAAAGTTATAAAACTGAAACATAAATAGTTATGTCATCATATGGATGTGAGTAAAGCCTTACTCGGTGAGGCCACTACGTACTGGTAAATCTCAAGGTTCTAAAGTTACAAGTCAAACGCAAAGGCATACATGTAATTTTACTATTTTCTAGAGTGAATATATTGTATTAGTTCGTTACAGAAGTGGATTATGTTCAATAACTTCTGACAAAATCAGGTTTTCCATTTTAACTGTTGTCAGCGCTAAAAGGACAAAGTACCCTAATCAGTGTATAACAACAGTGAGTCTTAGCTTCTGTGCTGATGACAATGTAATATTCATGTTATACTAGATGGGACAGACTGTAGCTCAAACTATGAAAGGTCTAACCTTACATATCAGTTAAAGCTGCACTGGGGATATCATAGTAACAGAGTTGGCAAAGGGATTTACACACCCATACTCTTATGAAGGCAAAAGGGGAAAGTACATTGCAGTAGATAGGGTAAAAGTGTGGGGGAGGTGTCTCTGTGTGCAGACTAGATGTGTGAAAGTAGTGAATGCTGAAGGCAACTGTGAAAGGACTTCACTTTGTATATCTCAGGGTGATAGCTGGGAAGGCTAGCTTGAGAAAACAGGTAAAGGGACTGTTAAACTGGCTTGTTGTTTGAGAAAAGAGGAATCCTGACCTCCAAGCAAGTGCAGCCCTAGGATAGTATGAACTGAATTTGGAAAATAAGGAGGGAACTTACTAGCACCAATGATTTGGTAGACTACTGGGCCTAAGGAAGCTTTTGAATTGTTTGCTGAAATTGTATGGCCCCATCGCCCCACTATACCAACAGTGAAACCTCTGTCCTTATCAAATTTCATCCAGACTTATACCTATCCAGTGCTATACTCATCGTCAATATTACTGCCTCTCTTTGCTGTTTATCATCCATCTTAGCCGATGTCACTGTGCTAAGATATTATACCAACCACTGACTCCTACATGAAATGCATACAAAAGGCATGACCTTACCAATACGAAGGTCTGCAGTAATCATGCTTATAAGCTATGGCCATCCTATTATGCATTCTCTATCATCAAATATGACAAAAAAGTCATCTGTGTCCCAAGAATATCTGTTGAGAGTAGAATTATGCACCAGTACAGTCACTTACCCAGAGCTTTGCTGCATTTATTTTATTTGCTTATGTACTATAATTATTATTATTATTATTAATACTATTATTAAATAGATTAGTTGGCTGCTTCACAAATAAATTTCAGCTACAATATATATATATATATATATATATATATAATGCATTTACATTTATATAGGTGTATAAAGGGTAATATATGAAATTCAAAAATCAAGTTTAGCAGACAGAGGTTCACTACATGCATTTCAAAAACAGTTATAGCATATGATATTCAAAAAGAAATACAAAATACAAAGTAAAAAAGAAACTTTATTGAACAATGCATTATTTATTTGTTTGTTAGCAAAGGTTCTCTTACAGCTAGGAAGGAGATGGTCAACAGCCTATGCAACTTTGCTAGGGATGGTCATCACCAATCCGCTGTAGGGTTTTGAATATTAGCTAAAATGTTATCCTCCCACATTGTGCCTTTGTAGACAATGCCAAAATGAAAATACTTCTAACATAGCAAATCAAAACCCAGAAAATCTAAAGGTGCTACTGATCAATGCTAGCAGTCCAAACAAAAAACTTCACTTACTAAAAGCTCTTCTCACCATAGAGAAGACTGATGCCTGTTAGGCCACTGAGACATGATTTAAGGCCACAGAGAGCACCCCGTCTATACAAGGCTACAATGCCTTCCACACATATATACCAGCTACTATATGAGCAGGGACTTAAGGTGGAGATGTCTTATTTTACATCAAAAATAAATATCCCTCTAGGCTGCTCAAACAGGACAATACACTTGAGATTCTCAATGTTAAATCACCATATTAAAAATCCCATACCATGTCCTTGCAAACTATAGATCCACCTGTATGACCTAGGAAACCTTCACACATATTTAAGCTTACTGGAAACACTCACCAGTCAACCCAATACCATATTCATGGGTGACTTTAATTACCCCCATGATTAACTGGGAATCTTATACTACACCTAATGTGCAGACACAGAGATTCCTAGACTTTATAAATGCAAAATCCCTGGAGCAGATTTTCAAAATGCCCATCACAGGTGCAAACATACTGGATCTAAGACCGCCACATACCTTCTAGTGTAAAACCTTTTCTAGTGAGGTCAGACCACAAAACAGTCTGTTTTGAGTAAAAATAAAACTCAGATCCACAGGTAACACGGGAATGTTCAGGAAGTACTCTAAGGCTAATTCCCTACTAATAAATGATAACCTGGTAAAATTTCAAGCCCTCCTAAACTCTGAGAACACTGTTGCCTACATGGAATTATTCAAAGAAACCCTGTACAAACATATTAATAGCTGCATAGAGGCAGATTTACCCACCAGAAATAAGTACAGAACTAACTCAAAAAAACACACCATCATGGTGGAATCACAACAACAATAAGCTTTAGAGCACAAACATGAACATGATTAGGAGGTGTAGCACCCAGAAGGACAGAAATACTTGAATAAAACTAAATAAGCAACTCGGAGGATAAATAAAGTCTACCAAAGCCAAATTTGAGGTAAATATGGCCTCCCAAGCAAAAGACAACCACAAGGCATTCCAGTGCCATAGCTAGGGGCGAGAGGGGCAACTGCCCTTGGTGGATAGTTTGGGGGGGAGATGATAACCTCATCCCAATCACTCTTTTATGCACTCCTGGCTCTTAAAAGCTGGTATTGCATTTGCAGTCAAATCTTAGTGCTGTAGCACTCCATGTGTGATCTAAACTGAAGCAACTGCTTGTTACAATGTAGAACAGTTTAAATGTTTTCTTTTATTTTTAAATAAAATATGTTATAGGTGGGTTGGGGGCAGGGCACTGAAACATGACCTGAATGGCTGGGATAGGATGGGGAGGGGGAGTGACATTTATCTGGCTACCTAGTTGATGTGCCAGTTGAAAGAACATCTTGTTTTTTTTTTTTTTTGTTTTTTTGTTTTCTTTGTTAGTGAGCAGTTTGTGTAGATATAACTATAATAAGCCAATCACATATGGCTTATTACAGTGAAATGCTTTTTTTTTCTCTTCACTTGAAGAGCTGAGGGGGTGGGGCACTGGTTTACAGTTCCGGCTTGGGGCTCTAACTGAATCAGCTACACTTCTAAGGCATTCTTTAACAGAACTTCAAAGGGAATACACAACTGTGTCCAAAGCTCGGTATTAATGAAGCCACCTATACTGAGTTAAAAAATATAGCAAGCCAACTGGCAAACAAGTTCAGCTCTAACTTTTCCCCTTTCTCTCCTCAGGAAGCACCATTAAATAAAACTTAACCTATCAATACTAGGGAACAAGTCCTCGGTGCTCTTCTCTAAGGTCAAGATGAATGCATTTATTGGGCATGAAAATATCCCAAGCTACATTCTAAATAGCATGAAACATGACCTATCTGTCTCTCTGGAATTACAATTTAACCATAGCCTTCATACAGACTTTATGCCTCATGAGTGCAGAACAGCAACCATCATCTCTCTGTACAAAGCTGGGCCATCTACAGACCCTAGAAACAGCAGACACATAAGTCTCACTAATCTCACATGCAAAGCCATGGACGGAATTACCATGGAAATGATCAATAATGACATAGGAAACTTTCAGACACTGGGCCCAACCCAGTTTGGTTTTGTCAATGGCAGGTCATGCCTACGCAACCTTGATGGACTTCTTTGAGAAGGTCACTGATGCAATAGATGAGAGGAAAATTTGTTCAACCTGCCGACCTTGATCTGGCCAAGACATTTGACACAATAACCCACACCGGCATTGTTGACAAACTCAAGAGGTTAGCTATAAATCCTTAAGTCAACTGGTATATAGCCAGCTTGCTCAACAAGATACAGGAAGTTAGAACTGGGGAGTCCACTTCTACAAAGAGGCCAGTCACCAGCAGTATTCCTCAGGAATGGGCCCTGGGATGACTCATTTTTGGCATCTACTTCTCTGAAGTCAAGGCCAATGTCAAGGGCCTCTGGCTGACCAAATTTGCAGATGAATGGACATTAGGAGAAGTCATAGAATTCCCCACTGATGTTCTCCAAGAAGGGCCAACACCGACAAATAACTGGTGTCAGAGCCATGGACTAAAACTAATTGCCAAGAAATGCATACTAGCATTATTTTGGAAAGTCAGCCACCCTTAGTAACTATCATATTGACAGCACACTTCTAAGAGTTGAACCAATAGTCAAGGACTTCTAGACACACATAGCCAGTAATCTGGCCTTTGACCATCATGTGTCTATGGTAGTGAGGAAATAATCCTATGTTGTGCAATTTATAAATAAATGTATGGCCTATACATCCAAGGAAATCATTTTACCACTATATTAGGCATTCATCAAACCTGTCATTGATTACAATGCCCCCTTTAGTATGCAACTAACCAGGCACATCCAACAATTGAAATATCCTCACTAAAAGAATAAAGGGCATAAATGACATGCCCTATGCAGACCACATCAAAACCCTGGCCCTGCATTATGTTTCCTACATGCTGTTGAGGGGGAGATCTATGCCTGGCATACAAGGCATCATCAGTCCCCACTCTGATGGACTTCCTGCATATGCACAAAACAACACCAGAATTACCAGTTCTAAAGACTTAAACCTTGCCTGTGATATAAATAGGACGCTGGAGACACAGGTATGTATCCCAAAGACTACTCCTTCTGAGTGACAGGCTCCCCATCCATGTGAAACAGAGTTCCTCACTAAACAAAAAATTAAGTGAATCTTCAACAACTTGGATGGGGAATAGGAAATTCATCCTGGGTTTGGCACCCATGTGTGTAATGGAGAAAGGCAGCTTGTAAATGGTTAATCTTTCATGACACTGCTTATGAATTTTTAATTTCCAGGCCCCTGCTTGTAAATATTTAATCTCCCAAGCACCTACCTACACTTATAAAGAGTACCAGAAGTTGTCAGAGATGTGGGATGCATGACTAGGGTTAAAAAGGCCCCAGTGTTCATTAGCCTAGTTACACACCAATCTTCTTCTTCTTCTTCTTCTTTCGGCTGCTCCCTTTAGGGGTCGCCACAGCAGATCAACTGTTTCCATTTCTTCCTGTCCTCTGCATCTTGCTCTGTCACACCAACCACCTGCATGTCCTCTCTCACCACATCCATAAACCTTATCTTAGGGCTCCCTCTTTTCCTGTTACCTGGCAGCTTCATCTTTAGCATCTTTTTCCCAATATACTCTGCATCCCTCCTCAGCACATGTCCAAACCAACGTAATCTTGCCTCTCTGGCTTTGTCTCCAAACCTTCCAACCTGGGCTGACCCTCTAATATACTTATTCCTAATCCTGTCCATCCTCATCACACCCAGTGCAAATCTTAACATCTTCAACTCTGCCACGTCAAGCTCTGACTCCTGCCTTTTTCTCAATGCCACTGTCTCCAACCCGTATAACATAGCTGGTCTCACTACCCTCTTGTAGACCTTCCCTTTCACTCTTACTGGTACTCGTCTATCACAAATCACTCCTGACACTCTTCTCCACCCACTCCATCCTGCCTGTACTCTCTTCTTCACCTCACTTCCACACTCACCATTACTCTGAACTGTTGATCCCAAGTACTTAAACTCATCCACCTTCGCCACCTCCACTTCCTGCATTCCCACCATTCCTCTATCCTCCCTCTCATTCACACACATATATTCTGTCTTAGTCCTTCCGACCTTCATTCCTCTTCTCTCTAGAGCATATCTCCACCTCTCCAGGGTCTCCTCCACCTGCTCCCTACTCTCACTACAGATTACAATGTCATCTGCAAACATCATAGTCCACGGGGACTCCTGTCTGATCTCATCTGTCAACCTGTCCATCACAATTGCAAATAAGAAAGGGCTCAGAGCTGATCCTTGATGTAATCCCACCTCCACCTTAGGCACATCCATCACTACCACTGCAGACCTCACCACTGTCACACTACCCCCGTACATGATACTATGAATCTATGTGGCCTCATGACAGCATTATGACACTTGGCAGCCAGCTGGAGGTATCATACTGCATGTGTTGATTTGGTACCTTTGTTTTGGAAGCCGTACTCAGTGAAGTGAGTTATTGTATGAAGTTTGTTATTGTATGAAGTGAGTTATTGTATGATGTGAGTTATTGTATGAAGTGAGTTATTGTATGACGTGAGTTATTGTATGAAGTGAGTTATTGTATGAAGTGAGTTATTGTATGACGTGAGTTATTGTATGAAGTGAGTTATTGTATGACATGAGTTATTGTATGAAGTGAGTTATTGTATGAAGTGAGTTATTGTATGAAGTGAGTTATTGTATGACGTGAGTTATTGTATGACGTGAGTTATTGTATGACGTTAGTTATTGTATGAAGTGAGTCATTGTATGAAGTGAGTTATTGTTGTTGCTTTCTTTTCATGGTGATAATGCACTGCACCCATATGCAATCCACAGCTTCTTACACAGCACAGTGCCACTTTGGGATTTCGGGATAGTATCCCCACCTCCCTCTGCCTCATCTTTCCTGCTTATCATATTGCATGGCATACCCTTTGGCACTTTTAACTCACTGTGCTACTTTTTCAAATCTTTTGTGCAACAATCTTGCACAGGATTAAGTCTATGAGGTGTTATCAAGCTTCTTCCTGTGTCCTAGGGTTGAAGTCCCTCAGCATCTACTTGCCACTGTGTGATTCTGACTGGGTCTTTTAAGGGTCCGTGAAGGTCTGTGCTCTGCTATGGTTAGCAAATACTAAATAAAGAAACATACAGCTGCATGACATTAGAACTGCAACATATCTAGTTTTGCCTTCAGAAATCCCATTCAGTATCTTATTTTTATCCTAGAACATAAACATATCAGCAAAAGTATATTCAAATGTAGCAGCTGTACCTGAGCTGCAATTTTAAGCATTATACTTTTCTGTAAGAATTAATATGTGAATGTTACTACACACATTTTTGTGCAAGCATTTTTGATGGATTTTTTTTTCACACAAATCATATTTAATACTACGATATAGACTTGGGGTTATGTTTTGAGTTTCCTCTTATGCACAATTTTCACCCGTGGAGCTGGCGTATGTATGTTGTATTTTTTGGCTTTTCCCGGTTAGAGGTCGCCACAGCGGAACTCCGGTCCGCTAATGATTGGCAGTAGATTTTTATGTACCGACTTGCCAGGCCTGACACACAACCTTCAATGAAGGTACGCCCATTCATGCATGTCTCCACACAGAGGACGCTTTAGCTGAGAATCGAACAGGACAACATTTTACTGTGAGGCGACATTATACCGCAGCACCATCACCGCATATGTATAAGATCCTAAATTGTATTTCTATATTAAACATTTGTGTAAATTTTAGAGCACAAGTGCGTAAGAGGATGAAAAAATAAATCTTCTACACTGAGGAGTCTTTGTATCATCTTGCTATGGCATATAATTTAGTCAATGTTTCATTTTCTGCACAACAAAAATTGGTGTACATTTCAGTATTCCTATCTGGGGCTTGATTGAGCTTCTCATAGGCAAACAGGTCACCCTAGTGTACAAATACATGAGTTGATAAATGAATTCTGAACAGCACCCTGTTTTACAATAGGTTGGGTTAGTGTACGCTGAACATGGGTTTTCATTAGTGTAATGTCATGGTTTTACATTTGTTCTTAACATCTTGTCATTCTCACCCTAATAGCTAGCTGCTGTACAATTAATGTGGGAAACTGACATTGCATTCATTTGATTATCCTATTAATAACAAGGGAGATTATTATGTAGGACCGTCAAACACAGAGAGCTGAATAATTATGTAGCTGTTTCACTGCAGCTGTTAAAGGATCTCAGTATGTTTTCATATTAAAAAAAGCAAAAATCCATAGATGGTTATATTATTACAGCTGTTATTTCTCTGATATACATCTATCAATGTATCTATCAATCTATACATATATCATTATACAAATTCATGTACACACACAAACAAATATTTCCCAAAAATCCGATAGGTTAATAAGGTTATTTAAAACATGCTGAGAAAAAAAAAAATATATATATATATATATATATATATATATATATAGATAGATAGATATATATATATAGATATATATATATATCTATATATATATATATATATATATATAGATATATATATATATATAGATATATATATATATATATATATATATATATATATATATATATATATATATATATATATATATATATATATATATATATATATATATATATATCTGACAGACTAAACAGTAACATTAATTGTGATCCAGTGAATAAGTCCAGTAACTAAAAAAGTGCAAGGAAACCTTGCCATGTCATCAGCTAATATCAGTGCACCCATCTGGTTACTTAGGTACACTGAACATAGGTACATTTCAGTATTCTTATCTGGGGCTTCACTGAGCATATAAACCTTCTGTAGACATACATCCTAAACATGACTGTTACCTTCACACAATAAATATGCCTACATTTGTACAAGTGTAAACTTTCCTTAACAAAAAGGATTAACAAACAATTGGATTGCTCGTCAAAATGTACAGCCACGTAAGTGGAAGTTGTGAGGTGCACCAAGTACATAGTCCAACAGAAGTGCGGTTTGTAAAAAGGAATCACACTGGAGTTATATCATGCCCAATAATACAATTGTGATGAGCATGGACCTTTGAAACAGTAAAATGTCACAGTCAGTACAAGGGATCTCACGACAACATCCATTTGTGACTGAGGTTAAGATATTTTAGGAAATGTTCTCCATTTTCCAAAACATTGCTCACCCCCAAAGACATGTAAGGTTTAATCAAAACCCCAGACAGCACATGCTTCTGGATAGTATATGTTTTTGCCAATGGAAAAAAAATCCTGAAAAGAGAAGCTTAAGCTTGATAGATTTTAGCCAAATGGGCTATCTGAAATAAAATGCCATTTCATGTTACATTTAACCATACTAATAATTATGCCATTTTATTTAACTTGTAGAACATTTTGTTGCACAAAATAAAATGCCTTGGCATATATAGTGAGTGCCTGGCCACATTCATGTAATTCCTTCTCCAACTTTTTGGACATGATTTACTGTAGCAGCTATGGCCAGTCAGTCATACTTACCTACTGGGTTCATCTGTAATACTGGTGACTTACTTTTTCATGTTCCAGATTCTACTAGTCTGAAGACTGTGTTGCTGTGCATAACATATCGTGACATGGAGTATAATACATGTACTAGGATAAAAGAGATCTCAAGTGTGCCATTTTTATTATGAGTTTATTTGTGTATAATGCCCCTACATGCAGATTTAAATGACAGTGCCAGTATTTATATATATTGTGGACTTAATACTTTTATAGCAGCAGAATATTGTAACCGTAAGGAGACAAGACCACTGACAGTGATGTCCCTCCACTCTAAAACATTGTACCACATGACACTGACTCAACCATCAGACATTCCTCGACGATACTGAGTATGCTGCTGCTGCTATGGTTCTCTGGCTTACTGCATCATTTGCAGCTTCCTGTGCAGCTGCTATATGCATGGTGTACTAACAGTAGCAAGATGACAGATGTCTGGGCATTGCTTTAGCCAGCAGAACACATTGTGCTATTTTGTTTTTGGAGAACTATGAGATTACTACAGACCACTGGAATGACACAGGCTTTTGGAAACGTCAGTATTATTAGTGTGCTTGTGTGCGTGTGTGTACATGTGTGTCTGAAATTATGACCATCCATTCTGTGATACATCATAGTAGGGAAACACCGAAACAAAGCTGAGAGATTAATCATGATAGCAGTGCTGAATGTATATCTATATCAGCATGAGAAAAAGAGTAGCATAGGTAGTGCTACGCACATTGTTCTATTGCTACGGTTTTGACAAGGTGCATGTAAGGCAACATTTTATCTTGACTGCTGATACTCTACAGAGATGGCCAATGGCCATTCATAAATATTTCAGCCTCACTGTCTTTACTTTTTGAAGAGGGATTGGTTGCATACTAAAAGGAACGTGGCATGTGATGCTGGGTTCACTCCCTCTGATGGGAGGTTGACATCACCACTATGTTGTGGGTTGCATGGCGTGTAGTTATGTAGACAGTAAACAGCTATGAGATGTATGTTAACATTATTATGCTTAAACTTTGCCATTTTACTTTTTTTTTTCATTTGCAGCTGTTGGCTGTTATTAATTTATGCTATTCTGAACAACACATCACATTTACTGGGATACTCTGTTTGAATAGTCTTAGGTGCCATAGCTCCACAGGTCTGGCAACAGAGACTTTTGACACTCTTTCAAGGTATTTGCTGCAGTTCTCAGGAAATGTGGAAGTGAAGAAGATGGTGGTGGGCTACAAAATTACTACTTGCAGTCTGATTTGGTGATACAATGGGCTGGAAGTCCTGACTATTACCAGGCAGTTGAGGTTCAATTAGCAGCCCAACAATCCATAAGTCAGGCAAGTATTGGGAGGAATGAGGGGGTGGAGTAAGGGGTCATGGTTAACTTGACTCTCTCAGTGGTGGGGGAAGGTCTCATACACACTCAGTAGCACACGGGGCTTTGGGACTTCACTGGTGTAGACCGGACAAAATCATTTCTAAGATCTTTTGGAAAAGTTCAAGGCTGCATGGAAGAAATGACCCTCATGGTAGTGAGGGGATGGGCTTCAGCCCATTGCAGATCCTCTACATGGCATTTTGCTGGGAGAGCTCAGCAAGTAGGATTTACAGTAAGAAATCTCAAACCATCTCTGATGGCTACATAAATATTAGTTCCGCATGGTCAACCCTCACCCCAGTGATGAAGAGCAAATGGGCCAACTGGTCTAGAGGGAGCCTGAAGCAGTTTCAAAGGGCTTACAAATACTTATCTACTACATACCTAAACTCATACAGATGCCCAGAAGTGCATGCAGATATTAGAAGTTAAAAAGGGACTTTTGTGAATTGCATAGGGTGACAATATGTGTTTTTACTACATTTCAGTCTTACACAGTTGTGAACCAGTCCTGTAAATCCTGCCCCAGCTAAATTAGACAATGCTCTTTACTTAGCACACCCTTCCTTCTAATGCAGACAGTTGCGAAGCATCAGTATTATATAGCTGGTGTTCAGAGATAGTAGGTCTGAAACACTAGTTGTGCTTCTCTAATGTTGATATCTAGGTACCTGATTCATTGATATGCACAGAGATGCTTCATGCAAAAGCTCACTAGTCACTCATTTGCCTGTCTCAGGATTGGACACATAGTGCAGGTGAATCAACTGCTGTAACGTTCTCATTAACAAACCAAACAATGTTGTTGCACAGATACATAAAGACACAGACACACAAACAGACACATACACACACACACACACACACACGCCCATGCCCCCACACTCACACACACACACATATTTCTCATATAGACACAATCATTCCCCTACACACACATCTACAAAGATGAATATAGATTTACAGTACTTGACACCTGCAGTGTCAATAGACCCATTACTTACATAGGCAATAACGTGTGTACACCACATAAATCCACTTCATTTAGTCATCAATGCTCTACTGTAAAATAGTGCAGTGAGGCACCTTCATATTACTGTAGCATTGCAGAGGACTTTGAATATCTTCTTTCATAATGCAGAGAGCAATCCTGTTCTTAAATGTTTTTGTATACCCCCATAACATCCCCCACCCCACCCCCAGTGGTTATTTTATTTTGTATTTCATTGTCTTTAAGCTGCAGTTTTCCTTCTACACAGACAGTAAAATTACGGAATATTTGATTGTAAAACAGGTCTTTGCCACAGAGTGTTGACCTCATTCCTTGAAAAATTGGGGACAGCTGAATAGTACCTGCTATCTCAAAGGAACATACAAGACTCAGAAACAAAACTGCATGAGCAAAAGTGACCAAGAATGCACCTCCGTTGAGTAGTGACTCAATATTTATTTATTTGCCAATTCATTGATTTATTTATTCATTCATTCTTCTAATAACTGTGAAATCATCTTGAAAAAAGTACCTTTTTTTCATGTCATGGGCAGATGCCAAATCAAAAAAATAAAACAATAACAGAAAAATGCCAACAGATAATTTCCTTGCATGTAAGGAATGCTCACACAGTAATTGATACTCCCTCATCCAAGTATAATGTATTTTCAGAACTCTTACGTATAAGCAAATCAAACAAGAAAACAGACAGCTTGCAATGTGCAGGTCATAATGCTCAGGTAAGGTAATACAGAGCAGTACATGATGATCGTAAATGCCTTATTACCCTAATTAGCAGACTGGCTATTTAAGTGACCCTACAGTCACAGTTTAACAAATAGCAATGCATATCTGTCCCAACACTACACAGAAATAGGTACAGTACAGGAATGATACTGTTCCACTACACTATGAAATGAATGAGACTTCCAAACAGCTGTATAATTATATACATTTTTTGTCATGAAAAAAATGTTAAAGTATACTTAATTAACAATTCAAAAATTAAAATATTTTCTCTGCTACTTTCCATTTTAAGTGTGCAGTAATAGACTTGCAGACCAGGCTGTGTTAGGGAATAACAGGCCTTTGAAGGGTTAAAATGCCCTGCATCTAAGGCATAGGGCCTTATCAGTCTTTCTAGCAATCCAGGATTCACCAGTACCACCCTCCCTATCAGGTATAATTGCTTTGTCATTACATGCATAAAATAATCCCCCACCAAGAACAAAACAAAACAAAAAGCCATTTGTTAAGTACAGATAATAATGCTTGGTGGTGCAATGAACAGATTTTATCACACATCCATACCCCTCAGGAAGGTTTAATACAGAAAAATGATTGGTACCAAAGCCATGGTATAAAACTCAGTGGCGGGAAATTCATTATAGTACTTTTTGGGAAGTCTTTCACTCCAGGTAACTACATCATCAATAAACACAACTAAAAGTCGATTCACTAGTCAGGATTCTGAGAACTCATGTAGACAGTAATTTAGCCTTTGATAAACATATGTCTAAGATAGTAAGAAAATTCTTATATATTGCTCGACTTACAAGCAAGGGCATGGAATCTAGGTCCAGAGAGGTCATCATACCACTGTATTTGCCCCTCATCAGACCCATCATAGAGTATAATGACCCTTTGGTATGTACCTGACCAAACACATGCAGCAACTGGAACATCCACAGAGGTTCCTTACAAAAAAGTAGTTAAAGTTGACACAGTGTTCTATGCTGATCGCCTCAAAACCCTGCTTCCTTACTCAGTATCATACAGACTTCTGAGAGGCAATCTTTACCTGACACACAAGGCATCCCTGGGCTCAACTTTGATGAACCTTTCCCACATCCACAAAAGACAGCATCAGAACTACTAAATTAAAAGATCTAAATTTTGCTTGCAACATAAATAGGACACGTTGGAGAGACAGATACGTTTCATAGAGAATTCTCATTTTTCTGGAACAGGCTCCCCATCCACATGAAGCAGAGTTCCTCCATATTCCTGTTTAATGTAACTTGGACTAATGCATGGGTAATTAGAATTCACCTCTGGTTAGTTGTTATGTCTCTAGTGGACAGAGGAAGTCAGTAAATCAACCCCCCATGTAATCAAATGTGTGAGTCTCATTTGGGTTGTACAACTAGGCTTATAAAGACCTAGTGGTCATTAGCCTAGTATACATCTATGAATCTATGAACATATGAAATGCACTTGCCCTACGTGTGCAATCACACTTGTGTTTGTTGTTCTCTAGTTGTTTAGTTGAGTCTGACTCCTCATGCTCTTAAGGAATTTAATGCACCAGACTTTGTCAGTCAGCTACTGCTGAAGTTCTTGCAAATTCATATTCATTACTTCAGTAAATGCTATCACTCCTATCATCTGATATCACCATCTTCTATTGTCATCAATCAATCCTAGAATCAGTGCCTTCTGTAGTGAATCATGTCTTTGTATTATGTGGCTAAACAATTTAAGTTTTAGTCTTTCTAACAGACCTTTCCGTGAACAGTCTGGCTTTCTTCCTTATGTATTCATTGAGTTAATCCTGCATTCCATATAATTTTCAAATGTCTTCTTTACACCACAACTCAAAACTATCAATTTTCAAATGCATAGCCCTAGTTATTGTCCAGCTCTCACAGCCATGTGTTATTACTGATAACCTCGTAGCATTAACTATAAGGACCTCTGTGTTGAAACGTTGTTGTCTTCACTCTTTAAAATCTTATTTGATGTAGCTTTCTTTCAAAGAAGCAAGCGGCCTTGAATTTCTTAAACTCCAAGAAAACAAAATCAGTCATTGCCTCCAGACTATCCCAATATATTTCTTATGACTTGCTGACCAAATTTGTAGCATTTTGATGTTGATCAGTAAACCAGCTTTTACACTTTCTTTCATCTTTATCAACAGTTTTTTAAACTCTTGCTTGTTTTAAGCTATCAGAATGGTATTATCTACATATCTGATATAGTTAATATTTTTCCTGGCAATTTTTATTGCAGCATGTGATTGATCTAACCCAGCATTTTGCATGATATAATCCATGTATAAATTAAGTAGTTAATAGAATTGTCACATTCCTTTCCCAGTTCTGAACCAATGAGTTATTCCATACCTGTTCTCAGTATTACTGTAGATACAAATTCTGCAAATTAGGTGACCCTGATATCCATATTTCTCTAAAAGCCTGTCAAAGTTGTTTATACACCACACAGTCAAAGGTTTAGACTAGTCAATAAAGCAGATGTTGTCAATTTGATATCTGTTGCCTCTGCTCCTTCTAAAACCAACTGGTACCGCCATCAGTTCTCAGCTCATATATGTTTAATCATACTGTATACATTGTATACATACATGTATGTATATATATATATATATATATATATATATATATATATATATATATATATATATATATATATATGCATATATATGCATACAGATAGAATGACTCATAGATATATATTTATATATGTATGAATATAAATGACTCCATTATCTAAACTATGTAGAATTACATTAAACTTGCTGTGGTTCCTATGGACCTGGTCAGTGTCTCCTTAACATCACACAAACACAGATACGGCACTATGCAGTGCTACAGATATCTATGGAACAAGAGCATTGGGACAGAAGAAAGTAGAAAGCATAACAGATGGCTTTTTGCTCAACATTAAAAAAAAAAAAAAAAATATATATATATATATATATATATTTGTTGAAAACAAACACTGACTGTACCCAGCCTAGTATAGTGACAGACTCTTATACAAGTAAAGATGTGTGCACGTACTGATTGTATCAGCTAGTGCAAAAATATAATACATGTTGCCTGTGGTTTTTATATATATACTCAGATACAATGGGGAGAAGCAAACTAGAATCCTTGGGAAGTATGTAATCACGTGTCTGCTTTTTGTTGAACTCCCATTCCAAATGTATCCATCCTTCCAAAACCCCATTTTTCCCATTTTTGCACATGAGGGTGGGTGTCATTTCAACAGTGGCAATCATCTTGAGCTAAGGTTTACACTACCGGGTGGCTAGCCCTGCACCATTAGTTCTTCCACTCTATACACAGTCACAACTATGGCCAATTTAAAGTGTCCAATTCACCTACTGCATCTGTTTGTGATGTGGGAGGAAACTGGAGCACCCAGAGGAAACCAATGTGAACACAGCGAGGACATGCAGACTCTGTACAGAAGGCACCCCAGATGAGAATTGAACCAACAAACCTCTTCCTGGGAGGTAACAACAGTATCCACTACACCAGTGTATATCAGTTATGATGTTAAGAATGCTTGACATTATTTTCTGCCCACTTTTCTAGTACAGACTTTTTATTTGTTACTGTACTGATCCTGCAAGCTTTTCTGCGTGACCATCATTTCCAAGTTTCAGTTCTGGCAGGCAAATAATGGTGACTCTTTCCTTATCAATTCTAGGCTAATATATTTGAAAAAACTGATGTAAGATATGGGATTTATCTTGTTTCATGAATGTCATGGCACTAAAACTTCTTAGGAAACCTAGTAATGGGGCAGGTTTACATTTTTTCTATGGCTTAATGACAATTGTCCATATGAGATCATTACAGCTTTGCAGATGATAAAGCATTTAATTCCTCATTCTTTCCCCGTTGGATTCAGACTGTTTTGTATCTCTTACTTTCATGACAAAACATCTGACACTGTAGAAGAAATGCAACTATTTAGGAAGAAATGCTTTTTGTACAACATATTTATAAGACTGCATATCATTAAATAAATTCCAGCCTTTATCTGTCAGTCATGTAATACTTGTAGTTAAATTCTTCCAGTCATTCCCATGACTCAGCCAAAATTTGTCCAGGATGGGATATGTTTAAGCATTTAATAGTTTGCTTTCGTAATTAGCATTTCTAATGTTTCAGTTCAGACGTGCATGAATGTACAGCTCATTTGAAAGTTTTAACTTTATGAACTCATGGTCTGTTAAGGGATCAAAACAAATATATTGATTAGTCTCCGTAGTACCATAGGTTATGCCTTCTAGGGTTTCCAGTAGTGCATCAATGGTTGATGTTTGTTAGTTCAATGGATGCATATTGATTAGTCTCACAAGTACTGCAGCTCAAAGCTGCTTTTCCACTTTAGGCTGACGACACTACTGTTTTTTTTTCCACAGCATAATGTACATTGGAGATTGAAAAGTACTTTTGCTGGTAGATTTTTTTTCCCCACAAGAGTTATTGGTTAGATATGTTTCCCTTTTTGCAGGTTTATAAAGACATCAATGAGATAGAACTTTTTAATTTGGCTTATTTTCACTTGAATGCTGAGTTTTGCTAAGCCATATCCTGCTGTGAAAGCAACAGTCTTCTAGGGATCCTGTTTCATTCAGTACTGCTGTTCATTTGAAAATGCATTTTGATCAGTCTATTTTCATACTGGCCTACTAATCCTTTGACTGACTCTTGTTCACGCTTCTTATTGGTGCTTTCTTTCCTGTCTTGTTCAATTTTGACAATGGTTTTCTTTCCAATTTTCACTGTTTTGCATTTTTTTTCACAGAGTTACAGATATTATTTTAAGCAATTAATACAGAAGTAATAAGTCCAGTTAATTTATTCAGTTCATTTTTTGTGATATTTCATATCTTTCTGATATTCAGAGGAACAGCATGCATTTACTACCAGACTTTCTGCCATGTGCAATGTGCAATATATAAGATGGTTTTAAAGGACTGAACCCGCTATTGAATCTTGTCATACTGTTTAATAACAACTCTTCCTTTAATAACTAAAATGATTACTGTGTTTACTGTTGCCTTCTGTTTGCTGTGCTTAAACAGTCATCCAAAGTCCACTCGATTTATTCTCTGCTAGCTAGCATTCCCTGTGTATTCTTTGATTGTCTAGTTCTATTTTTTTTTTTTTTTTGAGAACCCAGCAAGAAATAAGAAACAAAGTTACTCACTGGGTTTTTAACAATGTGCATTGTTTCTTTCTAAGTCTAAGTAAGTCATGACAAAATGGTGGTTAGTATTCTGTTAGATGAGTCAGGTACAAGCTGATCACTGAAAATGTGTGTTGCTTTGACTGATGTGCCCACAGGCTTTTACATGCTTTTCAGTTCATTTCAGAAATATTTCTTGATGTTTCACTTACCACTGTTGTTAACTGACTTCTCAGTATTTCCACAGTCGTGCTTCCATTTTCATAAAGATGACTGACACATGTCATCTTTCAGTATTTAGGTACACTAAACATGACTCCCATGATTCTCTTTTTTTAATCAAATAACTTTTAATGAAGAGTATGTATCAACACAGTCATAAGTGCCCAAAATCATGTAGGAACCTCACTCAGCTTTCATATTTCATAAATAGCTGAAAATGATTCTCTAAAAAGCATATAGCAGATCCTCAGTGAGATAACATAAATCGTGTGTTGATCCTTTCCATCATCAAACATAAGTTAAATCATGAGCACTTACACATCATAACTTGACTTGTGTTCCTATTTAGCATTAAAATAGGACTTAAACCATTCAACAGCCCCCCTGGCACACACAGACATGCACACACACACACACACACACACACACACACACACACACACACACACACACACACACACACAAATATGCACAGACGGTGTGCCTATCCCAGTTCTAACAATGCATCATACATGAAAACGCCATTATCATTACAGACTAATGGGGTGATCATGTAAATGTGCACTGGCTGAAATATTTAAAGCCTCAACCAGAAACTAATTAGAATGAAAGGCTATACCATGGGCTTTAAAGATCAGTACTATAATTCAAGCAATGACTTACAGGAGGTCTGATTTTATTCTCCCCTACCCTTTTTGCTTCAAATAATACTGCTAAACATTAACCATTATTACAGCTGTGTAATCTTATTTAGGAACCTGAATAACATTAATGTTTATATTAGAAAGTACATAAACATTTTTACATTTGCTTACAGCTAACTGCATATAAATCCTATAAGTGAAGTATCTCTGACCACTTTTAATAGTTAGAACTCGAAAAGCCTAATTTCAGGATGTAATAATTATCTTAAACAGGGCCATATATTTAAATTTGGCATCTTCATGCAGGTGTATAGCATAGTATATCATGATAAAGCTAATGGTGTATATGTGGCTAAAGGTGACAGAACTGACAAAGATGTTTAATGCATTTCCCAAAATGACACACATTGCCTGAGACAGTAATCATACTTAAAGATGCCACATCATGTCAGCCATACTTTGTGGTTTAGGGTTCTCCTTTGTAATTATAACAAGCAGAAGCTCAGTTTCTGGCATTTGAAACTACCTTAGTACATGTGAGGGAATTTATGCTAAGCCTGAGGTTGCAGTACCTCAGAGTGAAAATATATATCTGTAGTTAACATGAGTGTGAAAGGGGAAAGCCACTCATCAATGGAAGTTTGCAGGATGGTGTACTGCTTGAATAATGATCTGCTTTTATGTTTTTTGCCACTGGGTAGCAAACTTCACAATTCGCAGTTGTACTGCTGTAATCACTTTATTTTTCACTACTGTGAGACATACAGTATCAGATTCATAGGTTTATAGGTTAATAGGATCATAGGATCATAGGAAGTTACTAGGCTATTGGTCCTGAGGCCCTTACAAGCCTAGCCAAGAATTTAGCCATGTTCCAACAAGTCAGCACCTGATACCCCTGTCCAACAGGGACACAGGTGGAATCCGTGGGGTATATTTTCTGTTCTGCATCCAGTTATCCAGGTTGCACTTAAAAAGGGTTAATGAGGTACTCTGCTTGTCATGAAGAAGGAGTCTATTCCACAAAAGGGTGAGTCTCTGGGACACAAATCTGTCCTACCAACAAGTCCTATTGATGTCACAGACCAGGTTGTGGTCACGGATTGGGTTACACAAGTGGAGCGTGACTTGTGGATATGCAGCAGTTCCATCAAGGTGGGTTCTGAGATTGCTTTGTATGCCAGAGAGAGGTTACGTCTGAGGCGCCTGTATGAGACTGAGTAGATGGACAGGGCCTTTTACCTATTTGTGTAGGGTAGATGTTTGAAGCCCTGGATTCTCCTGCTGAGGAACCTTTGAGGTCTCTCCAGCTGCTGCATGAACTTTGTGAGGTACATGATGAAAGGGGCATTGCACTCAATAATGGGTCTTATAAGGGAAGAATACAGGAAAGTTATGACCACCTTCTCCCTAGTTGAGGTACTCTTTATATTAAGCTGGGCCATGTAGAAAGCTTTCCATACAACAGAGGTGATATGGTGGTCAAAAGTCAGTTTGCTTTCAACCTGGGTACCCAAGTCCCTCATGACTGATTGCATGCTTAGGACCTTGTTATTAATGTGATAATTTGTGGAGACATCACTCTCCCCAAAGGAAATGATTCATTTTTTGGCATTCAATTTGAGGCCATGTTTCTGGCACCAGTCATTTGTTAGGTGAGGGCCTCTTAGAGGATGTCCACATCACTAGGGTGAATTGATGACAGCACCAAGCTTGCAGTCATTTGCAAACTTAGTCAGCCATAGCCCACTGGTTTTGGCCTGCACCTCAGAAAAGTATATCCCAAACAACAGAGGCCCCAAGAGCAATCCCTGGGGACACCACTCATTATGGGTCTACTGCTTGAGGTGACTTTCCCAATTTTGACTAGGTGGGTTCTATCAGTGAGCCAGTTTGCTACCCATCTGGTAACATATGGATAGATGCCTAGTTGACAGAGTATATGTATTATACCTGAGTGGGGAATAGTATCGAAAGCTTTGGCCAGGTCAAGGTAGGCTGTGTGCACCGTCTTCCCAACTTCTATGGCTTTGGTGACTGTCTTAAAGAAGTCAACCAAATTTAACAGGCATGACCTCCACTTGATGAAACTGGAGGTTGCCAATGTCCCTGTTAATGAGGTCCATGATAATCCGCAGCATGACCTTGCAGATCAGGCACATTAGCCTGATGGGTCTATAATTTACTGGATCTGTGGACATTCCACCTTTGTGCAAAGGGATGAAAGTGGCCATCCTCCACTCGGCTGGGATGAAGCCAGTACTGAGGCTTTGGGTGAATAGGGTGCCTAATAGCACTGCAAGTTCTTGCCTGAGTTCATGTAAGATGTTGTCTGGGATGTTTTTGGGTCCCATGGATGCTGTATTTTTTGCCTTTGAGAAGTCAGTGATGATTTGCTTCCTAGAGATAGGGGAAGGGGGGCAGGTGCTGGGGATGTCCTGATTTACTGATGAAGAGGACAGAAGGGCAAAGTTTTCACTGAACTTGGCTGCCAGCGGGTTGGCTATATCTACAGCATTTGTGTATGTGGTGTCCTTGACCACCAGTTCTGAGCAGATATGGGTGCTTCCTTTGAGACTGCGGATCTATGTGAAGAAGGCCTTATGATTGTCTTTAGTAGATGTGGCCAGTTTGGACTCGAAGTTTGCTTTGGAGGATTTCACTAGTGCTCTTATTTGCTTGTTCAGGCTAAGGAGAGATTGCTTCCAATTAAGGAAATTTCTCCTTCTTGGTCCTGGACAGGTAAGTATTAGGCTAGCTGCCCTTTTTGGACCATTTTATGCTTAGTCTTTTCCACTTCCATTGGTGAGAAATAAACTCTGTAACTTGTGTCTGTGAGGTAAACACCTTAACCATTCTACCAATCCTTCAACCCTAAATGGCAAGCAGAGATCTCAAACTTCTAACTGTGATCCATGCTCATAATAGTGCAGTTGCTGGAAAAAAAACATGGAGAAACATGTTAAGATTTGACTGCAGTTTAAGGAAACAAATCACTCATTAAATTACAAGAAATAAATTCAAAGTTAAGGTCACCCCCTCCCCCACCATCACCAACAACGAGCACCACATAATCTCATAAT
>NC_056725.1:1610693593-1610808593 GCF_019279795.1 Protopterus annectens
TTTTATTATCCGTAGCAACACTAGTCATAAAGTGCCTTGTTTGCTATTTTTTTTTCTAAAACCTTTTTAATACTCAAGTTGAATAGATGACCTTGCCTTCATTTCATGTTCTTTATCTGAAAGAGCTGTTCTTGGTTAAACCTGCTAGGTCCCTTTATTGTGCAAGTTTCTGAACTAACTCCGATTTGCTTTAAAATTATTGTCCATTTTTCTTTCTGCATACAATAAAAAATGCATATTTTTAGAGAGTTCTAAGGAATTTAGAAGACAAATTGCTTAGCACATTTTTCTAACCTCTGCAATGATTCTTATCCCTTTTCTCTCAAAGTGAACACATTTTCCTGTAACAGAATGAAACATTCAATACTATTCAAAATCCGTTTCAAATATTAAAGGCACTTTGCATATTACAGTGCAAAGTAGACAGTGGAAATAAAATAGTCACCAACATTTTGGATCAGCATTTTTCATTTTAGTTAAACTGAATGAATGCATAATGAATCATTGTTTCCTATGCACACAACAATGCACCACCATTATAATTTCTGTGCTGTGATCTGACTTTGTGCCTTTTATATTTCCAGTCAGTTATCAGTGCAAAATAAATCATACTACATTGATAGATAACTTCATTGATGCTACAGAGAAATACTAAGTGACCTACAATGTCTCCATCAGTTTTCATGTTAAAAAGTAATCAAACAGCAATTAGGCCAGAAGGGGAACAGACTTGGTTTAATAGTTAAGGTTAAAGCACATTATTTTGCTATTAACACAGAGGGACTTTTTTGTAGGCAGATTATGTTATTTTAGCTCTTTTATCCACTGTGAGATTTTACATATTAGTTACTGTTTCATGTTCAGTTCAGACTTACAGCCATAACCTGTCAGCACTGAAGACTTTGCTTAGCTGTGGAATGATGTCAGTCTGTAAACAAGGGCATTATAATTATTATTGGTTACTTAAGAGTCCATGAACACATTAATATTCAAAAGAGAAAATGCACAAAATAGTGATAAATGACAACTGAGAGACGGTGTGAGGAGTGGGAGGACAGACTCAGAAGTGCCAGGCAGGAATTAACATCGCAAAGTAAGAAGGACAGAAGTGCACCAGTAGGAACACTCAGTCTTTTGGGTGAGACGAAGGGAAAAAGACGCAGACCACTGGAGAGGTCTTGCAGAAAGAACCCAAAATGAATAAGGGAGAGCTCATGTAGCCCACTTAGAAGCAGACAACCTGTACAGACAGTAAATAAGATTTAGGGTGGTGGATGTCAGGGTGGAAAAGTTCCAGATGGGAGGGGTGGTGACATGGGAGGCAGGAAGCAAAGTCAGGAAGAGACCCAATGGTGGCAAAGAGAAGACAGTTTTGGTGAATGAAGATTCAAACAAAAGGAATTGGGAGTCTAGGCGAGTTTGAAATAAGTTACCAGATTTCAGTGGGAACCATTCTTAGAGATTAAAAGAGTAAAACTGGGAAGTATGTTAGCAAAGTGATTACCAAGGAGAACAGGAGGACACATGCTGTGGCACATGTATGTGTCAATGATCTGTCAGAGGATGGAACTGAAGTGGTAGCAAAATGGATGGTTGCAGATGAATTTCAGGGAAGGTGCTGGAGGCAGCATCTTCTGAAATGTTAGTTGTACCAGCAGTCAATGCAAAGAAGAAAGACACAGATAGGGTATAAAATAACTGTTTATGGCAGCAGACAAAGGATGGTAGTGCACGTAGAGGAGACCTGGCAGAGAAACCAGCTCATTTAAGTGAAAGACTTTTTTTTTAGCCCAGAAGGGATAGCTGTGCTTAGTTCCAATTTTAAACTAAGAGTGAAGCAGAGAATGAAGGTAACAGAAATTGTTGAGGGTGGAAGCTGTTGTAGGAGCAAACATAAGTTATGGGAAAAAATAAATAAATAAGTGTGACTCAGACTTTGGCTGGCCAGTCTTACTCTGCAATTCTGCAAAAAGGAAAATGGTAGAAAGCTACAAGGGGGTTGAGCGGTGTGGAACGTGGGCAGTACTAATATCACAGAACGTGAAGAAGTAAATCACCAAAACCTGAAATGCAGCAAAAGTATGGAAGGGTTAAAAGCTAAGATAAGTGCCCCTGCAATTAAAGTAGTGGAAGGGCAATAGCTGGTAGATTGATAACATGTACAAAGGGAGAAGACAATGAGAGAATGGAGGAGACAATAAAAGAGTCAGGTAGAAGGAACAGGGTGATCATTTTGGGGGTTCTGAATCTTTTTGGAAGAAAGTGGGAATATCTGACACATTTCTAAAGACTGAATGGGAGTCTTGGACCATAAATGGTTAATCCAATTGGTGCAGGGCTGCATCAAGAAAGATAGAATTCAGGTCATTGTCCTAACCATTGTAGAGAGAGTCATGGGCATTCATATTAAGGCATCTTCATGCAACAGTGCTCATGCCAGTATGTGATTCATAATAAACAGAAGGGTAAAAATAAAAAAGGTAAAAACAATGTGCAAGTATTTTGAAATTGGGGATCATGATATGCTGGGCAGTGGTCAGGGATGAATTAGGAGACTAGAAACAGAAATGGATTTAACAAGCCATAATTATGGTTCAGGTTGGAATGCTCAGGGTTATAGACAATATTGTGAAGAACAGAAAAAAATGCAGAAAGTGGAAAAAGGTTAATATGGCTGCACATGAATGTGAGCCAAAAGGTAAGGCCACAAGAGGAGTGGACAGGATTTTTAGGCAGAATGCAAGAAGGCTAGGAATAAACTAACAAAGATAATAATGTCAGGAAAGTCAAAAGCTGAAAGGAAGTAAGCAAAAGGGGGTAGGAAGAGAAGCAAAAAGGGAGGGGGGAGAACAGAACTGCCTAGTATGGCAAAGACAGCAAGAAGATGTTAGAAGATGTGGAAAAAAGGCACAGTACTGAATGTATACTTTGTCTCAGTGCTCACAAAGGAAAGCGATGCCAGAGTACAATGCTATGATGGCGGCAGAGTAGAATGGGAGGAGCAAAGAACATTTTTCAAGTTAGAGTTTGAGAAGGTTCAAAGGGAACTGGCTGCTGTTAGGGAACAGGAAGCACGGGACCAGATGGCCTTCTTTTTAGAGTTCTACAAATTTGGATAGTGTTTTGCCAGAAGACATGTCTGAAATCTTCAGAAGATCATTATCTAGAGATAAAGTTTAGGGACACTGAAGGACAGGGATGGGGTGAGGGGGTTAGAAAAAAAGGTCCAGGGAACCCAGGCCCATTAGCTTAACAACAGTTTTCAGAAAAATCCTGGACAAAATTCTGAGCAGAAAGTTGGCCGCATTTATAGAGGACAAAATCTCCAAGACTTCATTGAGGATATTGACTCTGTAGCACATAGTAGGTTGATAGAAAACACAGAAGGGTTGTTGATAAGATTGAAATGGTAGAAGTCTATAGCTGATAAAACAAAGTGGGTTGTGGTGAGACAGACATTGTCAGAAATTAAAACAGAGTCTAATGAAGTAACACAAGAATCTCTGCTGAGACCAATATTTCTTTTCACTGTACTCATCTCTGATTGGTGGATAGGAGAGAAGATCAGTCATGTTTGTTGATGGCACAAAGATAGTTGCAGTGGAGGATTTGGGAACAGCCTAACAAAAGATTTGAAAAGACTAAACAAGTCTGGCTGAAAATGTGTCAGTTGAGTTTTAGGGCACACAAATGCATTTTGTCCACAAGCCTAGTGTAAAGTATCATCTGTGGGCACCGCAGGTGGAAGTGATGGCAACAGAACAGGAAAAAGATCATGGGCTGTTGACCAAAATTGTACTGGACCAATGATAACAGAATAACAGGAAAAAGACAACAGCAAAAAGAATGCTGAGAAGTAGAGATACCAGAAAAAAAGAGAAAATGATTTCAATTTGAAGGGCATTGACCATCCCACACCTTAATAAATCCATGAAATTCTAGCCATATAAGGAAAATGACATCAAGCTGCTGAGATGAATTCATGCACGATAACACTCATTACTTTCTTTTAATCATGGTGATCTTTCACTATGCCTCTTACATGATGAAGGTCATATCTTTTACTGTTATGTGACTCCCTCATAGTTACAGAATGTGGTCCACTGGCACCTTTTGGATGACAACAATGTCATTCATTCCATGGGTCAACTGTGTGTAATACTCAGTGCCACCCTGACCTACATCACTGCTACTGATTTGCAGCACAGCAGGTCTACTTTAGAAAGCATATCCTAGTCCTTGTGAGTGAAATGTAGTGCCCTCATATCAGTCTGATATATGTTGTCACCACTAGTGAGAGATGCGGCATCTGTCTCATAGTGATCTCTGAAAACAGTATGCCGTAACCCATCACCATTGTGGTCTATACTAAGGTTACTGATTAAAAAGGTAAAGACTTTTTTCTAATAGTCATGATAAATGTAATCATGTGTCACTGTTGTGATTTACAGTGCTATACTGGATGAGAAGATATGCCTACCAGGTTGGCCTAATGGTACACTGCAGTAATGTATCAGTATTCCAAATTGCAATACTCTGACAGCAGAGGAATAGGCCATCTGTCTGATCACAGTACTACTCCCTGATAACAAGGCATAGCAGTTTGTTGATATTCTGACCTACAGTAACTTCACTAACACATGTGTGACATTGAGTGATGACATACCATGGTGGTATTTTCTAGTGGTCTGACACTATTCTGAATTACAGTAATGATACTCAGAAGAAGCTGGAACATTTGTCAATCTCTGATTTTCACATTTAATGATCTGTTATCATTCTTAGCTCTCATTGCAAGCTTTGACTAATGGCCAGACCATCTGTCTTATCTGCAAATGTTTTTTGACTGCTGTAGCATTCTTATGTAATAGTGATCTGTCGTGATCTTTCTGCTGTTACCTGGTGTTACCTGTTACAGTATGTTGTGTTCTGTTACAATCCTTATCTACATCGATACCATTGTGCAGGAAGCATAAAATCTGAAGCGTCGAGCCTCTAGTCTCAGACACACTATTACAGCCTTGCAGGATATAGTACATTGGGACCATTCTCTCACTTGGTGGCATTATTAATGAGAAGTACTGAATCTGACAATGAGGTATGCTTTTCCTTCATGACAAGATCCTTCTTGATGGAAGCTTGGGGCAGCTGCATGACTTAATCTTATTGTCTTACTTGTTCAGTTTTGTAAGAAACCTAAAAGCAATCCCAACAAACAAAAAAATACTTTCAGTTATAGCTTTCACTACACCCAATCACCCACTCAAAGTCCTTGTAAAGATTAGATTTATTTAGCAATAATCTAGAAAATATGTACATGTCCACAATGAAAGGAATAAAAGGCAAGAAGAGGTAAACTATAAAGCTGGTTTAAAGCAGCACTAAGTTCCCAAAGAAGACATAGCAACAAGTACAACTTTTGTTGCTGAGGTTAAATCAAAATTAACTTGAACTAACTTTTAATTACCTAATGCATCTGGATTTATTGATCTAGTCTTTGCCAACCACCTAAGGTTAAATGACACCATCACTAGCAAGAACCCAGGTCTATTAATAGGATGCTGCAGTGGTAATAGAGAAGAATTATGTAGAGTTCTGTGTCAGTGAATCGACAATGAAAATATATGATATTTCACTTGTTAATATTCTGTTCTTAACCGAACAAAAGAAAACAATTTGTATTCTTCCAGATTTTTCCCCAGTGTTATAGACTGTATTTATAATGCATTTACTCGTGCATTAGACTATTTGTATTAAATGTTTGCTTTAGGGGAGAAGCCCTTTATAAAGTGTTGACAGTAATGTATTGTTTACCATATGTTAAGAAAAATTTGGTCTATTTTTCCTCATTTATAGAAAAGCTTCTTCCCCTAAGCCATAACACTGTCTCAACAGATTAAGCAATGAATTCCAGTTATTAGTTATCAAATGGCCCATGGCAGGCTGACTGTCATTACTAAATGTGATCCTTCTCATATTCCAAGAAAGTTCCATATGATGAGATTTTTTTTTTGTTCAAGAAAAAACAAATATATAATTCTTAAAATGGAAAATATGTTAACAGCTTGAGTTTATAAGAAATAAATACTTTAAAGGTCTGCACCATATGAAGCAAATTCTTATAGTTCTGCTAATTATGTTGAAAATAAACAACTTTTTCAAAGCAAACTCAGAGTTATATTGTCTTGGTAATGCCAAAAAGTAATGGAAAACAGCATGACATTTATAAGACTAATACGTCGAATGCAATAATAAATGGCTTGTTTTTATGGGTACATAGGCATCTGTATTTCCTATTTTAAATGATGCCTACATGCACCTGTCCAGAAAAAAATTACAAATATGATTAATCTTGCCTGTAAAACCTGTAACCAATTATGTATTCTTATAACTTTTTAATTTTTGTTATGTTACTTATCCTCATATGCAATTTCTCATTGTTGTTTGTCTTTTATAAAGTTATTTTTCCTCTGTCTGTTTGTGGAGCTTTTCTACCCAGGCCTCCACTGAAAATGGGTAATCTCTCCCCAGTCAGACTTCCCTGGTTAGCAAATGTCTAATAAATAAATGAACTGTGAATTGACTTATTCATTGAAACACAGATACAAAAAAGACTCAATGTGAATTTTATTACTGGAGCTTATTGCAATCATTTTAAAGTAGCATTTCCACTTTGAGATAAATCAATTATCATTTGACATTCATACTTTCATGCACCAATTCCAGTCTACAAGTATTGCCACATACAAAATCTAGCTACTAAATAATGTTAGCTCACTTTTGTTTTCTCTATAAATTTTGATTGATTCTTTGCTAACACCAAGCTTGCATTTTATACAATTAACTGTTTTTGGAAATTATTTAAGTTATTCATCTGTTAAAAAAAGCTCTTCATGTATGTGTATTACTAATGTATTTGTTTACACCATATTCTGAGAACCTTGTTTCTTCACTTGACCATCTCCCTAGTTAATGATAGGGAAGAGAGATGTAGAGACATTGCACTGAAACATCCTTCATATAGTAGACTCTTGGGATAAATCCTCTAGAGATAGTGAAATGTCACTGTACATTTCTAGTCAACTACAATCCTTAGTAACTTGATTCTCATTTGATTGACAGCATCCCAGCTATTGTCCAAGAGTGTCATACTGGAGAAGAGCTTAAATAAATTAAAAAAAAAAACATTGGTGAAGGAAGAGAATTCACAATATTTAGATAAACCACTAACATGTTTCTAACTTTAGTTAAGAAAAATCATTACTAGCTTGTAAACCCTAGGTCAAAACTTAATTTTGTAGAAAGAAAAGTGAAACCCTCTTTATATGGTGCTTCAGCAGTGCAAGTTTGTTCATTCATCATAATCACCCCCCCTTTTTCCCATTTTTTTTTCTACATGGGGACAGGGTATCATGTTAACTTTTGACATCTCTCTCGATTCAGTGCCGCACTCCTGCTTTCTTCAACACTCATGCCTGACTGTCGCAGATCTTCTTTCACACAATCCATCCACCTCGTTGCTGAACGTCCTCACTTCCTCTTACCTTCTTCCTGCCTGTCCCAAATCTCCCTCACCAGATTGTCTTCTACTTTTCTGCACATGTCCAAGCCACCGTAATCTGTTCTCTTTGATCTTCCATTTTACATTTTACTACTCTACATATCCATTTATCACCCTTTCCAGAACTTTCATGCAATGTGATAGGAGTCTGATGCCTCTGCACTCCCCACAGTTGTGGATGTCCCCTTTGTTCTTCTACACTGGCATGAGTATGCTTATTCTCCAGTCATCTGGGATATGCCTGTCTCCAGACTGCTATTAGTACCTTCAGGAGCCATTTCTCGCCTATTTATTTATTTAACATATGTTAACTGGGAAAGTCCAACCTGGAACCTAGCCAATTTTCAGTGGAGGCCCAGGGAGAAATGCTCAATACTTATGTCTTTGTAACGTGGGAGAAAACTGGAACAAACTCACATGAACACAGGGAGGACATGCAGACTCTGCACAGAAGGCACTGCAGCCAGGAATTGAACTGGAGAACCTCTTGCTGTGAGGCAATAACTCTGCCACTACACCACTACATCATATTTCACCCAGCATCTTTATAATATCTGCTGTGACCTCATCTGAGCCTGCTGCTTTCCCTGACTTCATTTTCCTTAATGCTGTTCTTACTTCTTGTAGGTTAGGCTCCTCTTCTTCTCTCATTGTAGGCATCTTCTGGGGCAGTACAGCTTCTGCGGGGTTTTCTTCATTCAGAAGTTGCTGAAAATGCTTCTTTCATCTGCCTTTGATGCCCTGTGAACTGGTGAGCAGGTTGTTGCTGGCATCCCTTATGAAGGATGTCTAACTATCTTCTTTATCTTTCTGCTTTTGCCTAGCAACCTGATATAGTTTCTTTGTGCCATTTACAGAGTCACTTCCCAGAAGTTGGTAGAGTACCTCTGATGTCCTATTTGCTATTGAACTTCTTTCTTTGCTTCTTTGTAAGCCAGCCAGTAGTCCTTCCTCGTCTGGTCAGTCTTTTCTATCTCCCACTTCTTTCTGCACTCCTTCTTTCTTTTGATGACTTCCTGGAGTTCTGTATTACACCAACGTCTTTCCTTATGTACCTTATTTCCATACCTGGCTCGGCCACATACCTTTTCTGTAGTCCTAACACATGCTGTCTTTAGGCGCTGCCATTCTTGTTCAACTCCACTTATTTCCAATTCTTCTTGAGATGCTAGAGCCCTGAGTAATTCCTTGAACTGTTGTGCTTTCTCTCCAGTCAACTTCCAGGTCTTCAGCCTGGTCTCTGTTGACCTTAGAGCCTTCTCTGATCACTGTTTGCAGCAGATTGTGGCAACTTATTCTGTGGGCAGACATTTTTACTGAGGATGACTCTGCAATCATGGATTCTACCTCAGTGCCTTTTTCTTACTAGGAGGAAGTCTGCCTGACTTGCATGTTGGCTACTCTTGTATGTGATCTTGTGACTGTCTCTCTTTCTGAACCATGTGTTGGCTACTATTAAGCCATTTGCCAGACAGAAGTCTAGAATGGCTTCTCCTTCTTTATTCCTGTTGCCCCACCCATGTGGACCCAGGCAGTATCCTGTTCTGTTTGTCCCAATGTGTGCATTAAACTCATCCATTATCAACACCAATTCATGTTGTCCTGCTTTATCTAGTAGGTCCTACAACTGCTGTTGAATGCACTCTTTTCCTCACTATCACAACCCTGCTCTGGGGCATAAGCTGAGATTATGAATACTGCCCTATCACTACACTGGAGTCTGATTCCCATGAGTCTGTTATTAATTCTGAAGATATCGGTTACTCCCTTCTGAAGCCTCTCTCTCACCACAATTCCTACACCATTTCTAACCTGTCCCCCTCCAGTGTAGCAGAGGCTGGATCTAAAGCCAAGTGGCTTTACTGCACTGCCCTTCCATCTCATCTTGTGGATACAGTGTATGTCCAGCATCCTCTGTATCATTATGTTATTCACTTCCAAGCTGCATCCTGTCAGTGAACCTACATTAGGCGTAGCAAGGTTGCCTGGTTTTACATCCAGCTTTTGCTCAGCAGAGCTATCCCAGGTAACCCAGGCTGTGCAACTAGACACTGGCCAGCCAGTAGCTTATTGACCCAGGGCTGCTGGGCCTTATGGCAGGAGCACACTGGCCAACAGGGGCAAATATACCCCTCCCACAGTTAGCAAGGGTCCCTGGTGTAGGTCAGAGTAGGCCAGGTCCTCAATACTTAAAGTCTGTGCTGCTGCCCACAGCTCTATTCAGTGGTGAGTTTGAGATGGAATTACTCAGCATGATTTTCAGACATGGGAGAAACCTCACAAAGACATAGAGAGAAAGTGCAAACTCCAAACAGGCATTGGTCGGAAGTCAAGATCGAACCTTGTACCTTGTGCTTGGGAGGCGAAGACCTTAACCATTATGCCAACTGGTCTCTGGTCACTTTTTTTTGTTCATTACCCACTATTATTTGACTAAAATTGCCCACAGTTAAAACCAGAAACCAGACTTCAGCATTCTGTTTTCAGCAGATGCAGTTGCAATAGCTTCCTGTTTTATTAACACCTAAACTACTCCTCAATAAATTTCCAGATCTGATTTGCCTGATTTTTCCTTTCCCCACTCACATTTCTTCATAATGTAACCTAACTGTAAAACTGCTATCTGTGTACTGCATTGACCCTGTAATGACATGGATGAATTCCCCCATGTGGGATGTGCAGGGGCCAAGACCCCCTGCAAAGGGTAACGTTTAATATGCTTTCTTAGGTGAAATATTGCTCAATCAGCTTTGACTGGGCTGTATGCATTTGGGATATTTTTCTTTGATCCTTCCTAGTGGAGCTGCATATAATCCTTACCAATTTGCCATAACATTCTACTCACAGATAACTGAAATGCCAATGAAACCGTACCTTACAAGAAAAAAAAAACATTAAGTAAAAATTCTTGATGTTAGCCCTCTATAGCAGCCATGCTTGATTCATTCTTAAAGTGGAATGAGAAGACTTGTCATCCAGATTTAGGTCAAGTAACCTGCTTTCCAATATGTGGAGAGGACTAGGGCACTAGTATAGACACGGATACCACTTAATATCATCAGATACCACATCATTACAATAATGCTTTTCAGCAAAAGCGTTAACATTAAGGCAAAATGCTCATTTCCTGAGAGTTACCATGATCTGTATGTTTATGGGTATGTATGATCTTAAGAAAGGTTCAAGCTATGCCCAGCTGAGATACAGGCATGTACTTGCTTTTTCTGCATTTACTAATAAAGCCATGGTAACTCCCTTGTCTTAATCTTAATCATAAGATGCATATTTTCATAAAATTATCCTAGATAAATAAGAAAGTGTCCTTGTAAACTCTTAGGCTGGAAAGTTAACTTCATTTTTCTCTACGATGATTGTTGTGAGGCAATGTGACATTCACGTATCATAAGAATGTAAGTCAGATAATCATTTCACTTTTTCTGTATATATTGATGATCCTTTTTTTGTTGTTGTTTTGTTTTCTCCACAGCTACAAACCAGAAAGAGTTAAGAGGCTTGATCTCATATTCACTGGGATATACAAGCAGAATGCATGCTGTGGGCTCTTTCCATGCAATGCATATTCGCAAGACTTGCACATATGTTAAAACAGCAACATGCACTTTTAAGCAATGTGCCCCTTAATATTTGCTTAGGTGAGGTAACATTCAAATATCCTTATTGTGAAGGATCAGTACATTATAGATGCACTTCTTTTCCTTTGAACATTTTGTCATATGACAGCAATACACAATGTCACTCAAAAATGTTCTGCAAACACTGGCATTTCTCATACATTTTTCTCCACTTATTTCCTGATTTGCAGTTTGTATTCCCTGAAAGTAAGTAGTAGCAGCATCTTTCACCAGCAGGTAGAACTCTAAAAGAAATAATGGTTATAGTTGGGTCTCGTAAGTGTGGTTCCACACCTGTAATCCTACTAAATGCTGATTCTGTTTATTGTTTTTCAACTGCTGATTGGCATGCAGGGTAGTTATTGCTTGTTACTGACATCATCAAAAAACAACTATCTGCAGTAAGATCTGGTGGAATACACAAATTAATGGAGTTTAATCTTCATCTTGAAAGTTCTGTCAGCAATCATCATTGTCAGGCATTTGTTGAAAGCTTTTTTAAGCAAATAACTCACCAAAAAGCTAATGTTGGAATATACTGCAACTTGCAAACTCTGCGGTTCGAGATGTGATTTTCAAAATCATCCTTCAGAAACAAGGAAGTAAGTTTACAATAAGTACACACATTCTTGAAAAAGTTGCATTTTATTTCAACCACAAATACATGGTATGACTGTGTGTGTGTGTGTGTGTGTGTGTGTGTGTGTGTGTGTGTGTGTGTGTGTGTCTGTGTGTGTGTGGTGTGTTTGTTTGTGTGGGGTCTACATTAGTTAATCGAAAGCTTAATTGAGCAAATTGCTATTTGTCGAGTCCAATTAAGTGAAAGCTGAATTAAGCGGAGTGTTTAAGTGAAAGCATTCTTAGGGGGAAAAAACTAGTGACCCACTCACCAACAGTAACAAAAAAAATGTAAAACTCTTCAAAGTGGAGGGCTGCATCCCCCCAAACCCCCAACTAAAGATACCAACTCTGAGATCGCACTACGGTAGGGAAAAGAGCAAATTCATGATGATGGCCAACCACATCCTTTCCCTGGGAAAAATTTCACTTAAACAATAGCTCACTTAATTGAACTTTTGCTCAGGTAAGTTCAACAGATAGCAATTCACTCAATCAAGCTTTCGACTAACTGATATAGCCCCTTGTGTGTGTGTGTGTGTGTGTGTGTGTGTGTGTGTGTGTGTGTGTGTGTGTGTCTGTATATGTATGTGTGTCTGTGTGTGCGTTTGTGTGCATGCATATTTTTCAATGTAGGCATTGCTATAAGCATGTAGTAGTTTGTAGATTTGTCTCAAATGTTGTAATACATTATTTAAGAAAACATTTGGAAAGTTATGAGTTCTATCGGAATTACTAGTATGTGACAAGAGTGAGGATGCTTTTCTTCAACTATTCTTTACCTACTATGGCTGTCTAATGGGCTATGATACCATACCTACACTTCTCTTCCCTGTGTTACTTTTTCTTCCTTTTGACATGGAAGAATGATTTATTTTTTCATTGTTACTGATTACTTTAACTATCTGCTACATGGCATATGCATACAAACAGCCATAACTCACTTCTATTAGCAAAGTTGAGGCTCTTTTCTATAAAGAATTATTATTACAAGGACTTCCACTCAGTACATGCAGCCACTAAAGAGAAAAGGTTAGAGGGTCAGCCTACACCAATATATAAGTAAATTTAGAATGAGATACTGAAGAGGAGGTGTTTTTGTACAGCTTATTCAGCTAAAGTTTATTTAATTGAAGCTTCTTCTTCTTCTTTCAGCTTTTCCCAGTTAGGGGTCGCCACAGTGGATCACCTGTCCATTCATGATTGTCAGTTTTATGGTGTCGAGTTGCCAGCCCGGCGCCCAACCTTCCACAGAAGACACACACACACACACACACTCACACCTAGGGCCAATTTGGTGTGTCCAATCCACCTACAGCATGTCTTTGGGATGTGGGAGGAAACCGGAGCACCCGGAGGAAACCCACGCAACCACAGGGAGGACATGCAGACTCCGCACAGAAGGCACCTCCGCCAAGGATTGAACTGGAGAACCTCTTGCTGTGAGGCGGCAATGCTAACTGCTGCACTACCAAATACTCTAATTTCAAAATCAGTAAAAAAAAAAAAAGAAAAGCAATAGAGAAGAAATATTCTAAAATTCAGGCATGTAAAAAGGGAGTCCATCAAGCATTGTCTGAACACAATGACTGGGAAGAGAATATAGAACTGAATTCTGACTTTAGGTTATTTCCCAGAGTTAGGGATACCTAGGAAAAATGAACACTAAGCTGAATGTTTTCATATAACACATGTAACAAGGACAAATACAATAAACATTGTCACGCCATTCATACCAGAGCCAGGATGTGCATGCAGGCTTGGAGGAAAAGTGGCTGCAGATGATTAATATCAAAGACTAAATAAAAGATCCCAAGACACTAAAAGTGGCAACCTGAATCTAGCTGGCCATAATTCTTTTTTCCTGGTGGGGATACCAGAGTGCATGGAAGAATTTATCTTTTTTATGCTTAAAGAATCACTAAATTTTGAAGAACATATATGCTTGTAGACAAATCAGCTTCTTAAATGAACAGAAATATATTATAGTAGCCTTGTAGATGTGTTTAGCAGTCTTGTAAGCAAAACAGTTACTTAGCTGTGATATTTTAACTGACTGGGGAAGCCCCTCTCTTCTACATTCTCTGTATCCTCTTCACTATCTTGTCTCAGTAGCATCTATACTCAGTAAAATCACTTAAATTAAAAAAAAACATTGAGTGGATTAGTTTGACATGAGTAGCACACATAAGATCATGCCAATGGAATTGTCCCTGTTTGAAATGTTCTTATACAATTACTTTGAGGATACAATAAGTAACACATTCTAATCCTACAGGATACTGCCAATTGATAGCTGCACTATAGGTTGATATCTTTTAAAAATAATTTGCTGTCTAATATGTATTAATAAGGTTTTATTCTACTTGATTTGTTTCAAGAATTCCATCTGTCTTTTACTCTATTATTGATTTGCTTTCCTTCGGGGGAATCAACGGATGAACAAGAGGTACTTGAGGTAATTGGGGATTTGTTACCCCATGATGATAATGAAGGTACTGAAATTATTTTTGATCACAATGGTTGCAAAATATTAAGTTATTCTTCTTTACATATTACTGATGCGGTTGGGTCTTTGCTACAGAAGTGTTTTAAGTTTGTGCCCTCTCTGCAACCTTCTGTGGTAGATGTGATTATAGAACTGAGGTTATTTACCTGGAAACTCAACTTGTCCTGTACTTTGCAGTCCGTACCATCTAATAATGAACCTTTAAGATGCTCCAGTGTTTTCAACCCACCACTTATACCTAGTATTAATATCTTTGAAAAGTTATGTGAAAATAGTATTAGAGAGTGGTGTGGTGGTAATGGCAAGGAGGTGGTTCAGATAAATGTTGTAAAGAATGGGTGATGAAGAAATGTGGTTCCTGGAGGCAATGCAGGTATGTGCTTGAGGGTTCCAGTATTCCCATCTATGCTGTTTCAGACCCTATTCCAGTTAAGGCTCAGTTTAACAGTAACACAAAGAGGGGTGGTGTACATAGCTTTATGTGCCGCCCGCCCATCCTTTTATGTGGGTAAGGCTGTGGGCCTAATTAGGACATGTATGTACCACCATATGTATGCTATTTGAAAGGCTGACAATATTAATGTAAAAAACCAAAGCACAAAAGTGTTCCCACAGAGAAGCAGCGTTCCTGTTAAAATAACGTAAACCAAGAATAAAAGTCTCATAAACGGGAACGTATCAGCTTGGAAATACACATTCCAAAACTGGAAACGTATTAAGCACACAGTCTCAGGCAAAAGGTGCAGCAAAATAGAAAAGCTACAAACGAATGGCACACTTCCACACGAATCAATAAAAAGAGAACGTTCTTTATTGCACACAGTAAGCGCTTTCACCAGGACGGCTTCATCAGACTGTAACAGTCTGATGAAGCTGTCCTGGTGAAAGCGCTTACTGTGTGCAATAAAGAACATTCTCTTTTTATTGATTCGTGTGGAAGTGTGCCATTCGTTTGTAGCTTTTCTATTTTGCTGCACCTTTTGCCTGAGACTGTGTGCTTAATACGTTTCCAGTTTTGGAATGTGTATTTCCAAGCTGATACGTTCCTGTTTATGAGACTTTTATTCTTGACAATATTAATGCCCTATATAAGCATAGTATCACTTGTTCCGATTTTAAGAAATTGTCCTTTTCCATTTTGGAACAGATTGTACATAGACCAATGAATGGAGACTGGGATAATTTTTTATAACGCTGTGAGTCCTTTTGGCAAGTGTTACTTAATTTCACCTGTCCCCCAGGTATTAATGATTTGGTTTCATTAAAACCAATTTTAAAAGGAAAAACTTTATGCATTAGTTCAAGTGGTTAGAGTTTATTTTACATTTAATGTTGTAATTTTCCTTGTGATCATTTATTATTCTTCAACTTTTATTATATTTTATTATATTTTATTGTTTTTTTTTTTTATATTGTTATTTAGTTTTTCGGTCATTCAAATATTTTTTATATTTCTGTATGACATCTTGATATGTTGGCAGCTTGTAGTTTCAATTTCAGTGTATTGCTTTAAGAACTTAGCAGATTTGTGGTGCCATTTTCAAACCAGAAGTTATATAAGCGGCTGTTTCATGGGTTATTATTATTTCTGATGAAGTTCAGTGTGATTTTGAACGAAAGCGCTTAAACATTGACCTTTTAATTGTTTTCCTATAATAAAAAGTGAGTTGTTTCAACCAGCCTTTTTATTTCTTATAAGTTTATTAGTACGCTGCTTGTCATTGTTTTGCCATTTATTTGGTTTGCTTTCCTTATATTTTTTATGTCTTTCCAGATTGTCTGCCACAAGCAGACCTATTTCATTCCCCTATCTGGAGTAGCACAGTCATACTCTGAGTTGATACAGCATCTGATTAGGCAGTACAATGACTGCCATTCCAGATACACCAGTGAGTTGGACAATGCTATTTAAATTACACACATTCTTTGTGGGTGGGAGAGATGCATTCAGCATCTCATTTTCCTCTCCTGACTGATGTAAATACACCTGACCTGGTAATTGAACCAGGGTCACTGACTGTATAATCATTCAGGTTGTCCAGTGTCCCTATATTAGAGTACTTTATGTTATTAGATGTATCATTTGCTTTTTTTTTCCTGATTGCTTTTGTTCCTTTAGTTGCAAGGAATTAAAATGCAGTTCTTGACAAGGAAAAACATCAGATTCCAATGATAGTAGCAATGTCTGTTTAATGATCATTGTAGCATTAGTTATTTACAAGGGACTGAAGACTACATGACTTAGAACAACCAGGCAATGTTATTTTGTAAGGTAGCAAGCTATCTGCTTAATCGACTTAATACGAATAATGACATTGTCACATGCTTTGTTTAATGGCAAAAATTTAAATGTTAAACTTAATTTGATTTGTCATATAATGAATGATGTCATCACTGTACATTATTTAGCTTGTACAATGCTGAACTACGGTTTAGTTATGAATTCATGTGTATGGTTTCTTTGTGTTATATAAAAGTGAAAGCAGAAATAAATCATTAATACTCCCTTCACCTGCTCTGGTCCACGCAATAGTAAACTTCTGTTCATAACTATGAACAACTGTAGATACATATACATTTCCTACATTTGTTTTTATCTATGACCTTAGAATAAGAATAATAAAATAATAAATGTTAATACCACAATTAATTGAACACTAAGTATAAATTCCTGTTTACAAACAAGACTCTTGATATATAAACTATTTTATGAAACATGTTCTTGGTTTTATGACAAGATTAATCAACATTCTTTTTATAATAAATGGATGATCTAAGCACAAAACTACAGGCAAATGGTATATATATATATATATATATATATATATATATATATATAAAGAGATTAATAGATTATAAGTTAGATAAAGGAATACAGATCATAGTGGAGCAATGAAAAACAGATATGGAACGGTTGCTAAATTAAGACATATGGATAAAATGTATTGTAGAGGTTTTTAATAGAAGCATGATCATGGAAGAAATAAGTTCTCATTTGGAAATGGAAAGCCAATGGTTGTTGAGAGAGGTAAGTATGTCATCAGTGACATCATGCATAATATGTCATAGTGAAATGTCACATTGGAAAACCTTAGCTTAAATAAATTGTATACAGTGAATATAGTAACTATACATTTCGTTAATTTACAAATAAGGTCTCTTCCCTCTCTCTCTCTCTCTCTGTATGTATATATATATATATATATATATATATATATATATATATATATATATATATATATATATATAAAGCAAGAGAGAGTGATATTGCAACCTTGAAATGATCACTCAGTTGATGTTAGGATCTGCCTCTTTTTCCCATTTTTATTATGGGTTGGGATATCAGAACAATATTGACAAATACCTAGAGCCCATGTTCACACTGCAATGTGGCTAGCCCTGCTGAGTAGAGTAAATAAATCCTGACATTTCCTTGCATCTCAGACAGACTTCAAGAACACAAAAATATATCATTCTGATACTGTTAGCAACAGTTCTATTCTTCTGCTTAAATAGAGATCATTGATGATTACATGCAGAACACCTGGTACAATATTCTTTGAAGCCCATCAGATACCTGATCTAATTCACTTAGAATTCAAACACTATACAATGAAATGTTAATTCCACAGGAAATTAATAACTTCTACAAGGAATGCATTGAAGCCTTCTTTCCTCACTTCTATGGGATGGAGGTCTTCAAATCACAAGGGATAATATTGCACCAAAGTTTTCCATCTCACACAACTACTCTACAATCCATCAATTACTTTCCAGTCTATTCTTTAATAATGTCTGTCCATTTTCATTTTGTCTCCATCTTGATCATCTTCCTGTTATTTTGACAGGTAAATACCAACACCAGTAATTTTCCTTCTCTTGTGATTTGGCCGAAACATCTTAGTATCGGTAGAGCAGTCACATTCTGGTATCTTATCCAAAGCTGTTTCAGGACCAATTAATTTGACTAATGTTCTGTCCGCCTAACCCTCAAAAATGTTGCAATACTGATACATTTCAAAGGGTTTCAGACCTAAATTCACCAGACTAATGGTTCCAGGATAGTATATAAATACTGCTTAGAAAGGTAAAACAACAAAAACTTTAAAGCCACAGAAGAAAACTCTGATGAATATTTAAAATCCTTTTCTTCAATAAATTATTCCATGTGAGGACTTTCGTTCATAATTTGTCAAGTGAACTTCTTCAGACATTCCATATACTGTATTAAGCCATTTTAAATAGCCCACTAAAACATCACTTGGTTAAGCATCATAAGTTCTTACTTTTGCCATAAGTACAGCTCATAAATACTTTTCCTGTCTCATATGTGGCTAACCACCTTCTTATAACCCATATCCATCCATCCTTCCCCCTATCCCTATCTCACCTAACATTGCTAACTCTGTATCTTTTATCTAATGTTCCACTGCATTCTAATATTTTTTTTCTAAAACAAATACGGTTTGCTACAAACCAATTTGTCCAGGAACATCTTCAGAAGGGGGTAATATAAATATATTAGTGGGATTTAAGAGGGTGGGGGGTTGAAAGGGTTAAATGGAAGGAGGGATGATTGAGAGGAAATGAGGTAAGGGTAGGGAAGGGCTTAAGTGGTGTAGGCAAGTGTAGCTGGGTAAGGAATCACATTTTGCCATGGACTTGCTAAGGCAAGTACTACATCCGAGATGACCTGTAGGTATTCCAGATTACAGGTAGGTTTTAGGTTGCTGGTGGTAGTTATTGGATTATTGGTACAAGGTCCCTTGTGTTTTGAATTAGGAAGGAAGAGTACCTGTCAGCAGGCAACTGATGTTCTTTACATGTATTTAAGATGTTCAGGTACTGTAAAATTTAGCCATGGGATATTGTAATTACTTTGCTAATTTTCTTGAGGAGGTGTTGCTGTGGCCACTTATCAGACTGTTCATGTAGTGGATAATGTTGGTAGGTTGCCCCAAGATAGTCATCAAATAGAGGCCTTGTTGTGTTGTCTGGTTGGTTGCTAGTTGTGGTCAAGCTATCAGTTGGAAAGTTTTCTCCTAGGTTGGTAGGCCTGTAGGGAAGTAATGTTGCAGGGCATTGGTGGGTGCAGTGAGTCAAGAGGGGTTTGTTGTGCTGAGAGGCTTCTTTGATGCCATTTGTTGTGTTCACAGGCTTTCAGACATTGGGGGCGGGCTTCCTGAGTAACGGCCATTGACATGGAGCAAGTTAAGCTGCTTTTCTCCTCTGCCACATAGGTCCTACTTCCTGGTGTGTTCTGACTGGTGAGGTGAGTACATCAGCATGCCAGCAGTTATATCAGTAAGATAAATACAAAAAAAAAAAAAAAAAATCTATCTTGGCTTCTTTTAGGGGTGGTTTGAGGGGCTGGAGGGAGCTGGTCATTTCTTGGGCTGGTAGATGTTTCTTGGTTGGAATAGCAACAAAGAAATAGCAGATGCCACTCTACTTTTGCAAAATATCTAATGTTAACATTTAATACATGTGCGTATGTTTTTGAAATAAAGTGGCTTGGCGAGTTCCATGGGGAGGAAGTTACTAGCGGTGCAGTGTAAAATAAAAAAAAAAAAAAAAAAGGCTGACCACATGTATGGGTTACGTCATTTAACTTATATATTTTGTTGGGTGCAGCTGCAATTGGGATCTGTTTGGGAATTGGGGTTCCGGCTTGGTGTTGGCTGTGTCAATAAAGTTGTGGTTTTCGGCTAATCAGCAGCAAGTCATTGAAGTCCGGAGTTGGACATAGTGACATGCAGGTGACTTTAACACTTCATGCTCTACAGAAAGTTCATGAGGCAGAGCCAGTATTTTGTCGGGTCTGCAAAGGTAGACGTATTTGGAGACTGTTGCTAATTGTGCTTTTGGTCCACTTTTGCATGGTGCTTTGTGCAGACTGCTTGCTTATGAACTTCATAAGTATGTTATTAGGCATAAGAAAACATTTATACACTTGAGTTTATGATGTAGTGCCGAATATCCAGGTCTTTCACATTTTAGTCTATTCCTCAGGGTTTTGGTGGTTTGTTGTGCTGTTAGTCGCAGAGATTGTGGTTAATGTAAAGGACGTGTGTTTAATTTTCAATAATCACTCTCATTAGTAGTCTGTAATAAAAGTTCGCAATTATGCTGCAATGCTCTTGAAGTGGCATATTTATGGAAGCATTAGATGTTGCTAGAACATCCACAATTCTGTGCAGAACAAGTGACGTGCTTTCTGTTATATTAAACTAGAAAGGCTTGAGATTCTAGCATTTGTTATGTTTCTGCTAATAACGCTATCAGGTTTTTCATGGGTTAGAAGAAAATTATCATATGTGTGTGCAGACATGTGCCATTTTTCCTGGCTTCATACTGGATATGACTGCCAACTCTTTTTAAAAAAAAAAAGAAAAAAAAATGTGGGTTGGCAAACTCAGCTAGACGGTAACAGAGAGAGCGGAGGATCAAGCAACAGTGTCTCAAGGTATGCTTCTGTAGGCTTTTGGGCCTGGAAAGCTTGGTATTTCAATCACATTTCAATTGGAAGATAGTACCACAAGTATAAAGTTAGCTTGCCACTTCAATAATTAAAAATGCACAGATTTGTGAAAACCTTTGTAGATCACTTGGAAAAGTAAAATAAGTATTTTAGTTGGTTGAATAATTTTACTTAAATTTATTTTAACATATCTTGATAGATTAGGGTTTCCTTTTCATATCCCAAAGGTGGAACTTCTTTATAAAAAACATGCAATTTTCAGAACAAATTGTGCCTGCGCCCAGTGTAAAGGATTGCATTACGTTAGTGTCAAACATGCTGCCAATTATTACAATAGGTTTCAAAGTGATTCAGATGAGAGAGAGGAACAGATTTTACATATGCATTTTCAATGGCTTCCTGGCTTCAGACTGGAGAGTGTTGCCTAGATTGACGTTTGATCATTCAAGGGGCTCTGGGCGTTCATTTCGGTGAGTCTGTGCGATATTGAGGGGTAGTTCCAGTCTGCATGCTGGAATGTTTCTGGTTTTAGTTTAATGCAGGCCTCCTTTTATTTCAATATCATGATCACATCGATAATTTTTTTTATTTAGTTACTACAAGTACAATAACATAAGGTTTAGTGCTACACAAATGTAACAAAACTGATGCAAGACTTCCATCCCTCACCTGATGAAGCCTTTCATTTACTGACGATGCAGCCTTATGTAGTTGACTTTCTTTCTTTGATTTCTGTCTTTCCGTGGTTGTAGGGGATCTCTGGTATAGACAGTGGGTGCTAAGAGCTAAGACCCCTTATGTTTGGCATAGCTTATGGTTTTACTGCTATACCAAGAACTACATTCATTCTAGTCCCAATGCTGTTATGCTTCATTTGTTAATAGTATTTTCATTGTCTCTTGGAGTGAATATACATTTGTTTTTTAGCAGTATTAGGTAGTACTTTTATGCTCGGTATATGAGTTTGGGTGTCGCTTTTACCCAGATTGCTTTTCCTTTCCTTTATAGGATCAGGAGTGCTGCCAATTATGATGTAGAACAAACTGATAAAAGGTGTAACTAGGGTTACCATATTTGATTATATGAAAAAGAGGATGATAGATTCTTTGTCGGGGCAAAAGGTCTTTCACACTAGATGAAGACCAAAAAAAACAAAGGTCTTTTAGTCTTTAATGCAGAAATGCAGACAGTTCCACATTAAAGACAATACTTACACAGTCTTTCAACCATAAAAATAGCTTCTGCCTTCGGCACCTCTGGCCATGCAACAAATTACAAATACAAACAACGATTCAGTGTGAAGAATAGAGAACGTATATATAATGCATTATTTTATATGCGGAAAGAAGGTTATTAAACATTACTAGTCTCTAGACTGACTGACTGCAGCCTGGTACTGGTTTAATAAATGTAAATATTGAATGTCTTGCTCTGGGATGCCTGCAGTGGCTATAACCCCAGAAATCTCTGAAATGCAGATATTTGCTATCAAATCATCATGTCTTTGTGAATTTGGTCAGTTTTCTATTGCTGTTGTACTGAGTTGTTTTTTTTCTTTCAGTGGTAGCATTGTTCTTACAGCTTGAACAAATTAGATGTCTGTAGTAACATAACAATACAGTTATCTTGATGGTCACTTTGTTTACTATTGCCTTTACATTTAGAATTCAGTTTCCAGTAACTAGGAGAGAAGCTATTTTTTAATGGATAGGATGAGACTCATACCGCTCAAGTGTACCTCATTACAAGGAACATACCTATTTTGGGGTCTTAAAAAGTTCATGTTCCTCAAAGTTGCACATTGAAAGGCTCTGTCACACATTCATTAAGAATTTTTAAACTGATATCAATGGTAAATAGAAAAGAATCATATTAATTCATTAAAAGATATTTTGTATGAGTAAAACCAGCATATCTTAACCATTGTATGATCTTCATAGCTGAAGTTGTTAGTACTTTGCTCGTATGTGTTCCACATTTTGCCCATTTGTTCTATATTTTGAGGGCTAGTTTTCCTTGTTTCAGAGATGGAAGGTTGAGAGCTATGATAAGGCTTCCTTCTTTAGCTGATATGTTTTTTGTTGTGAGATAATACAACAACTCAAACAAAATCAGGAATATAATTAAACAAAGAGACAAGGCTTGGACAATCAGAATGCGCTAAATTATCAACTTCATTAAGGTTATCTTCCCATTAGAAAACAATCCAGAACTGCAGCCGACTTTGATAAATCATCACCATTCAAAAAGAAAAAGCAAAAAAGCCACCGGACAGTGGACTGCCCAAGAATTTGTGGATAGAAATAAAATCCCTTAGGGGCTGATTTCCAGCCCTTCTATCACCCCTAGAAAGAGCAATACAAGCAGCCTCTCTGCAGATGACTATACAGAATTTCTCACATTGTTTCCATTCAAGCCATCATGCAGTCTCTCCAGCTTCAAACCACAATTAATTAAATTGCAACTCATCATCAAGGCTATATTTGTTAACATACTACACAGCAACTTTCTTTTTTTCTGAGATCTCTGTTAAAAAAAAAAATTAAGAACTTATTAAAAAACATAAAACTCTCCCAGAAAACATCAACACTCTGCATCCTATGTTCCATAGGAGAACAGAGGATAAAACTGAAAAGCATCTTACCTTTGTCTTCAGTCTTTTACTTACTTCTGGAATATTCCTCCAGTGCCAAAGCACACTACCGTTATTCCCCTTCCAAAGGTACATCTTCCCAAAACTCAAAAGATTATAGAATACCCAATCTCTGCTCAATAGCTAAAATCTTTGAAAATAATTCTTTGCAAACAAATGTTTAAGCACATCAATAGCTATGGCTTCCTTTCAGATAAGAGGCATGGCTACAGAAATGCCTTCCCACTACAGTTCTTCTCTCAGCAATAGATGCAATCTATATCTATAGTAATATCAACAATGGCTGCATTACAGCTGGCTTATACGTATGACTGGGCCTAGGGCATTGAAACTATAAATCAAAACTGCTAATTTGCAAACTGTCTTGTAAACAAAGTCCATTTAAATAACCGACCTTCAACAATCGGCTCACTTGATGCAGGCAGGTGTCCCTTAGAGATAAGTTTAGCCAAGTATACTAATTTTCTGTTTATTAATTAATGACTTTCACTTTATGGAAGAAGACTATCCCTCACTGAATGTTATTATACACCGGCAACATTCTTCTACTAGTCTACTAGAACACACACACACACACACACACACACACACACACACACACACACACACACACACACACACATATGTCATTCATCCATGTGCAGGTGTGGGGTTCTTCTTTTACACCTTAGAGGTTCAGTTCACAGTATGCACAGGATAAGGAATTACATACATCAGTAAAGCTTGCATTCCATCAGTGTTATTCATTAAATTTAATTTTATTTAACTGATTTTCAATTAATTCACTTAATTCCATTAAAAACATTAAATATGACTTTGCTACTTCACTGAGGCATTGTTTATTTTACCTGACAAAGATACAAAATGCTTTCTCTGTTCTCAGTCCTGATAAGCACAGGATACCCTTTGACTATTTTCAGTTTGGCCTTCAAAGCAAAATTCCCATAGAACAGTGTTATCCCTGGATGCCTCGCTCTGCCTGACATTCCCCATCCATGGCAGCAGGGCCTTTATGTCAGATCTGCAACAGCTTCTACGAGTGTAGTTAACTGTACACAATGTCACCAGTAGAAAGGGATCAATAGTGCATATACACACCACACACACACACACACCAATAAACTCACTTTAATTTAAAAAAAAAATTTTTTTACCTAACCAGAAGTAGTGAAAAATCGAAAAAACATCCGAAATGGAGACTCCGACTCTGTGACTGATGACCATCTGTGGCTGGGTCCTCCTTCCTAACACATACAGTCCTGCTTATCCCCGAGCAAACAATACAGTCTCGCCACTCTTGTGACTCTCGCGAGCTCTTCTACCTTCCGCGCATGCGTAGATTTGAAATCTGACTCGGGATTGTAAAACCCCGACAAATCTCGGAAGTTTAAAAAACTGCCCGGACAGGAGCACAAAAAGAGGACATGTCCAGGGAAAACTGGACATATGGTAAGCTTAGGTGTAACCCTTACTAATGCATTTCAGAGGACTTACATTTGTCTTTCTCTTTGCAGATGGTGGTGCTGTGAGGGATGAGCAGGATGTTATGGTGGATGTCCCGGTCATTAGAGTTTGTTCCAAGGGTGTGGTATCTTTGGGAGGGCATACTTGTCCTTCATGTAGGTACTGGTAATGTCACATAACAGGTTAAAGTTTTAGACATAATGGCACATGGACCATTTCACTTGTACTTTGGGTAAATTTTGTAAATCGGGTTTCAGGAAGCATTGTAGGTATGTGGGTGCTTTTAGGATATTTCAGGAACCGCGTGCTTTGTTGTTGTCATGAAAGTTAGAAGGCATATGCAAGGCATGGCTTTGGTTTTCTTTGCAGATGTAGGCCAGGTTTCAATTCCTTACTAGCTGCATAGGTACCATACTGGATGAAAAGCTTTAAGGTAAAGGCCAGGGACAAGCAGCAGATTAAGGATGTTAAGCTTTTGGAGTCCTACAGTTGCAATTTGGCCAATTACATTGGTTGTTTTGAGTGTGGGCTAATAATTTGGGTATAGTACTGCAGTTGCATGGGTGGCAAGGTTAAGTGAACTTACTACATCTTGGTCACCGGTTTGGTGTTCTGGGAGGCTGGGTAGGTGGAGAGTGTGAAGATTGAAATACTTTGGCTATTGGCAAGATAGGTTTTGTTGTGGGAGAGGATTTAGCTGTGGGTACTGTAGTTGCATGGGTGAATAGGCTAACTGAACTTAATGAATCTTGATCAGTGATTTATTGGTCAAGGGCTGGGGTAAGTTTGTAGCTGTGATTTTTGATAGGTCATGGTTATATTTTGTTGCAGGGGTTGGTGTTGGGAAATGGAGGTTCAGGGGATTATAGTTTATGTGGCACTTTATGTGATAGAGGCATTTTAGTCATTCAGAAGGTGGTTGGTTGGTCAGCAAATGGTAGGCTGGTTATTAAGTTTTATTGCTTATACAGCATAGTTGGATGTTGGAAAGGAAATTTCAATTTTGTTATTATATACACTTGGTGAGAAATAGGGTTACAGCTAGGCATGTTGGTGGCAATTGCTTTTGTATGGTTTCATGTGGCATTGGGTTTAATGTTTTGGTATTGACTTTGGCACGTAATGACCTGGGACAATGAATATGGGTAGGTTAATTTTGATACAATGACACACTATTTTACTGTGCAGACTATTGAGGGACAGGGATACGCACAGATTTTGGGGAGTGTTGAAGACAATTAGTTAAATCGGCACAGCTGTTAGATATGCAAATACGTTGTTTGGCTTTTAAGGACAACATGCTTAACTTGTTTCTTTTTTGCAGATGTTGGAGGCACAGAATTTGAAGCTGAGATGACAAATGAGCTTTCATCACCTAGTGGCTGAAGGAAGTGGGCTGCACAGGTGATACATGCTGCAGGATGTTCTGTGGATTTGGAAGGTAATGGTTCTGATGGGGTGGGTTATTATATTTTCACTTATACTGCATAGTGGGACTTCTGGAAGGAAATTTAAAATTTTGTTATTACATATTGGTGGAAAATAAGGTTACAGCTAGGCAAGGGGGTTTCAAGTACCCTTGTATGGTTTCACATGGCCTTGGGTAATGTTTTGGAGTTAACTTTGGCTTGTAAAGCTCTGGGACTCCTTATGATATTACTGGTAGTTAAGGTACAGGAGAGTTATTTAAGGTACAGAAGTTATACAAAGTATGATTATTATAGTATTGGAGAAGGATCATTGGATTATTTTAATCATTTAGTCAACTAGTGGTTTTGGGTATTTATATAACAGGGTGTTGGGTTGATGATAGGGATCCAGTTTGGTTTAGGGTGGATTTGGTACACCAATGATGTCTGGCTTAGTCCTCCTTTTATGGGTGGTTAGGTTTGACAAATTTCAGTATGAGGGAAGGGGAACAGCCTGGTCAGGCTGGTGGGTGGAGAAGAGGGACAGGCTTGCCCTCTGCTGTTCCCCCTCTGGTGTTTGGATGCTTATTTCAATGAGATGGGAGAGGAAAGTGAGCAGTTGGAGGCTGTTTGATAAATAAGCAAGTGATGGTAAGGACACTGCTTATATGGTTGGAGTTGTAATTCAATAAATGGTATATGAAGTGGGTTGTTGGATGCTGCTTCATAAGCAAAGTAAGTGAGTAGAGCTACGGACGCTTCTTACTGGGTCAGGATGAGTATGGTCACACTGCCCTGACTTAATTGGTTGGAGGTGTAATTCAATAAATGGGATATGAAGTGAGTTGTTAGACGCTGCTTCATAAGTAAAATGAGGGGTCAGGATGAATAAGGTCACACTATCCTGATTAACATTACATGGATGTTTACGCTGTGATTAAAATCAACAATACTATGTTCATTTGTAATTAATAAATATGGTTATCAAAGTTATGTTATGTAAGTTTAATAACAGTTGTCAAATGTCATTCGGTGTGATGTGTTTATTGAACTGGACTGGGACAAACATACTAACATCTAAAACTACAAACTCTTCTAAGACTCTACCCTACTTAGTTTACTATTGAAGACTCCTATTTTATAATAGTGAAAGTACATAACATCTTAACAAATTTCTAATATATTACTAGTAAACATAAACGTTTCAGTTTTGGTGCATACAGTGTGTGATATTTCAAATGTAGTTCTTAAACTATGTATGTAAAGTGAATATCTTCTGTATTTTTGCATTTGTAAAAAGTGTAGAGCTTTTTCCTCCTGTGTAATGAAAAAAATCCTGCTATGTTACTTTGTGTATTTATTTTGTAATTTTCTCTGTACCTGTATGTATAATAACTGTGGAACTTTTCTCCTTGGGCATCCACTGAAATTGAGACATAACCAGTCAGACTTTCCCATAAATAAAGATAGACAGATAGACAGACAGGTAGATATATAGATGATAGATAGATAGATAGATAGATAGATAGATAGATAGATAGATAGATAGATAGATAGATAGATATATGATAGGTAGTCATTCTTTTGACTGAGATTTTTCCACAGTTGAATGAACAATCTGATGTGTGAGCTAGCCACACCTAACCTGACCCAAGTTTCTTTGCTGCAGTCAATGTCTTGGTTTACACTGACACCTATGTATTTACAAATAATCACTTGTTCAAGACACGTTCCATGACAACATGTGTAGAAGATTTCATTAGGTCGGGCTTTTGACATGTTTTTTTTTGTTGTTGTTGTTTTCTCAGTACTGTTATCAAGACAGAGCCTTCATCAGTTTATCTTCTAGCAGTGGTAAATTCTTTAGTGATGTTGCAATGAGGATAATATCACTTGTATAGCGTAAATTATTAATATCCCTACAATTTATTTTAAATCCAGCCATATCTAGTTCATACACAGAATTTCATATCACTTACTTATTATACAAGGTGAAACATACCGGTAAAGTTAAGCATCCTTGCCATATCTATTTTTTTATTTCTACTCTAATGGATATTTATTGGTATACATAGTTTTCTGGTAACTCAAATGAAATAGTTAATACCTATATGATGTAATATATCCCATAACTTACAATGATTCATAGAGTCAAAGCCTTTCTTTTTTTTCAGTAATTTTTATTTATCATTTACAATAGTATAAATTAACAGATAAAATGTAACAAACATACATGACCATAATACATTGTTATGCATTAAGATTGATACAATAGGATGTAGGTCAATCAACAATAATATCTACACTATATACATAGATGCTTTCCTCTTTCAGGCATATAGATATGACAATTATGTAAGAACTACAATGAATAGATCACAATTTAGAAATGACACATACAGAAGCATTTTTTTTTTCTGCAGGATCATTCAAAGTATAAACCCTTGGTCTCTACTGGCTACAGCCATCATGGACACCATCTAATCTTTAGCCATCATTCTGTTGATGGTAGAATGCACTTGAGAAGGACTCCATATTCTACTGGCAAGACTGATGCTATTTTGTGGGATCAGTACAGACACTGAGTAAAGCCAGTCCATTGGTCATTGCCTGTCACAGAATCTTACTGCAGAGTTTGAATAAGAAATCCACTGTGCTTCCACCTCTAACGTTAAACAGCTCAGCTGGGAAGTTATCGATGGGCGGGGTTGAATGACCATCTCACACTCAAACAAATAACTTTACTATTCAACATAATTGGTTCTAATACAGTCAAATGTTCTTTAAGCTCCTTCTTAACTGCATCAATTTTAGTACCTCCAAAATCCAGGGTTTATAGGTGCATGACCTCTTCCCAATGAGTCTGTTGTCAGCATTTTCCATACTTTTCTTGAAATCCCGACATTTTGCTTCAAGTTCTCTTTCTATTTCTTTATCTTTCAACAATCTTGCCATCTCCATCCTGTTATCAACTTCAACCATAAATGCAAGCTTAGTTGTGCAAAGTTCTGTTTCTGTAAGTTTTAAGTCTGGGTTTGAGCAAATACTTTTGGTGACATATTTATTTATTTACTTATTTTATATTTGTTGACCGGGAATGTCTGACTGAGCCAAAGCCCTTTTTCAGCAGAGGCCCGGGGAGAAAAGCACCAAGTACATACATATAACAGCCACTATTTCAGATATTATACAAGTGGAATAAGGCAATCAGCTAGCAGACTACAAGAGCATTTTTGAGAGTAAACAGATTACATGTTGTCATCATACAAATATTATATAAGTAGAGAAATGTTAAAATCAGCTAGATTACAGACACATTTTTTTAAAGTAGTAGTTAGTATAAAAAAGCAACATAGGAGTACAAAAAAGAAAAAAAAAATCAATTAATCTAACAGGATACAGTACAAGTATAAGAGAGAGGAATACATTGCTTAGGGAAGTGAAGTAGAGAGTTTTCAAGAAGGGTTTGAGCATTGGCAGATCCATTTCCTGTTGAAATAATCTTTTAGAGTTAGTTTAAATTGTTTGGGATGTGTGTCTGTTCGAATTTTGAGAAGAAGTTTGTTCCATTCAATAGAAGGGTGGTAGCTATATAAGGTATGTCCTGCTTTTGATTTGGGCTTGTAGATTTCTAAAAGGTCTTGGATAAGCTACGGAGGTTTTTTGAAGGAGCATAGTGGGAGATGATAGAGTGTAAGGCTGGACAGAAAGATGGCTGGTAAAAAAGTGAGTATATGTTTTGGAGCTGAAAGAGAAGGAGGAAGTTTAAATATGTTAGAGAGAGACAGTAGTGAGATCTATAGGATTGTTGAGTTGCAAATCTAGCTACTTTGTGGTATGTAGTTTCAAGTCTAGTAAGGAGAGAGGTATTAAGGTTAGTAAGGATTTGTGAGAAATATGTTAAGCAGGGAAGAAGGTAGGCATGAGTGAGGGCAATTCTAGCTTCCTGAGTAAGAAATGTGTTATTTCTATATAGTAGACCTAATTTAAGGTGAGTTTTCCTGATACAATTATTTATGTGGAGGTTGAATTAAAGTTGATCATCAATTGTGATATCAAGGAGTTTTGAGCTAGGTTCAGCTGCAATAGGAGTATTGTTGAGTGACTGGATAGTAGAATAGGTCTTTATGTGGTTGGCCGTTTTAGGGAGGAAGGGAAGGAGTTTTGTTTTTTTAGGGTTTAGGATAAGTTGGTTGTTGGAGAGCCATGATTCTACTGAGTTAAAGAATGACTGGGTAGCTGTTAAGAGTTTGGAGTGAGAGTTAGCTATTTTTATGTCTGTAGAGTCATTGGCATATTGTATAAAAGAGGAGAGTGGACAGGAGGTATAGAGCACGTCTGTGAAGATGTTGAAAAGTAGTGGCCCTAAGATGGATCCTTGAGGGACACACATTTGTATTGGGAGGGGAGTAGCTAAAGCAGTGTCCCATTTTACAGATTGGAATCTATCTTTTAGATAGCTTTCAAACCATGCCACTGTATCAGGGGAGAAGTTGAGTTTAGATAGTTTGTTTAGTAGTAGAGAGTGAGAGACAGTATCAAAGGCCATTGAGAGATCAAGGAAGAGACAGAGGATAAGTTGTTGATCATCAAGAGAGCACTGTATCCTAGCAGAGTGAAGATGTGGTGAGACTAGACAGGCAGTGCCCATTCACATGACTCCTCTCTTTTCATCTTTCTTGACAAGGTAATTTTTTGTTTTCAGTAAGTACTGCTTGATTTGTTTCTCACTTCAAAATATCTGCCTAAAATAATTCATCCTTAAATTTTCAGGGTCTACTTATTAGTTTCCCCTGAAGTGTTTGGTAGTGCCCTGTATAGACACAAAGACCTTGAGTGACATTTTCCTGTAACACCACAATTGAAATTTCACCAATAGCTAGTTGCACACAGGACAATTAGTTTGCAGTGACAAACACTGCCACAAGAGCAGCAAAACGGATACTCCTGCCATTGCTTTATATTCTCATTCTAACTGTCTAATCAATAAAAATGGGTCAGTTGCCATGGATATGAACTTTCCCAGTATCTCCTTTGCCAGCTTGGTAGTTATAGGCATATTGAGGCAATGTAGAAATGTCCTCATGTTGACTGACAACCAGTTAATTCTCAAACAAACTGATTAGGTATGTGAGTGATATATTTACACAATGCCACTGGAGGTAAAGCTCTCACATAAAAGCACTCCTAATGTCAATAAGGTTATCAGTAGTACAAACCATACTTCTGAACTGTCCAGATTTTTGCAGAATGTCCAGATTTTTGGCTCATATTTTTGGCCTGTTCTTCATAGAATTTATGGTTTTCTGGCAAATCACTGGGAGGATCTGAGGACTGAAGTCACTAAACAATGACATACATTTGTGTTTCAGACTTTAAATCACTCAGAAAATGTATGTTAACACAAATCCTGTTACTCTAGCAACTTTCTAAGTTTATAAGACCAATATTTAAAATATGTCCCTATTTTTGGGTTTTTGTCCCCCATTTTTGGGCTTTGTCCAGATTTCTTGCACTAAGAGGTTGAGAGGTATGTTACAAACACTGCACCCATCGCACACAATTCAAAGCAGACATATAGACCCACATATGCTGAGGCACTTAAATGTAACCTTCCTAAACCTCAAAGACCTCCTAGATGAAGTGCATATAAATACCCTCAGCAGCCCCAAATGCACTCTTTCATACCAACACATATAGCCACATCTCATGGACCCTCTACCTCTAAGCCTATAAAGCAATCCACCACACAATACAACAGTCTGGTTATTGTGAGACACACACTGGTGTCTACCTCACCATGCTGAGTAAGGAGAAAGTCATAATAAGTTGCTTATCAGGGGCTAGGATCTGCCATATTATGCATGCACTCAGGTCATTGGACCACAAATACCAGTATGGCTCACTTCCATAGACTATATAAAAGAGATGTCATGGAGCTCTTGGAATATGTGTCCCAGGCTGGTAATAGCCTAGAGTTGAGCAGCACTTTACCTTCTCCAAGGATTATGCCATAATATGAACAAGAGATAAATGACTTTAATTATTGGCTTAGATTCTGGTGTCATTCTTAGGGGGTGCAATATTTGTCAATATGGAAGGAGATGGTCAGCAGACCACACTGCTTTACCATGAGTGCTGTTCCACTCTTCCCTCTAGGCTTTCAAATATTAGCTAAACATTGTCTTCCCTATAGTGCCTTTTTTAGGCAATGCCAAACTGAAAGCACTTCCAAAATAGCAAATCAAAACCAAGAAAATCTAAAACTATTACTGCTCATTGCCAGGAGTCTAAACAAAAAACTCCACTCCCTAGATACTATCTTCACCCTAGAGAATGCCAACATCTGTGTGGTCAATGAGATATTGTTTAAAGCATGGATAGCACACTGACAGTGCAAGATTATAAAGCCTTCCACACATTTAGACCAGCTACTACACAGACAGGGACTAAAAGTGGAGGTGAATCTATTTACATCAAAATAAATATACCTCAAGGCTAGTCAAACAGGACAATGTAGTTGAGCTACTCCATGTTCAAATCACCATAGACAAAATCCCATACTACTCCCTTGCAAGTATAAGTCCCACTCTATGACCCAGGAAACCCATACCATGTATTTAAACATACTCAAAACACTTTCCATCAAACCCAATACCATATTAATGGGCAACATTAATTACCCCACTATTTATTCAGAATCCTATTCAACACCAAACATACAATCAGAGAGATCCCTGGATTTTGTGATCACAAACTCAGTGGACCAGACTGTCAATACACCAACCAGGGGTGCAGCCATACTGGACCTGGTCCTCAATAATATGGGAGAGTGCAGCACACCCCCAGTGTAATATCTTCCCTGGTAAGGTCAGACCACAAAATGTTCTCCTGTGAGGTAAAAATAAAACCTGGACCCCCAACTAACACTGGAATATTAAGGAACTAAGTCAAAGTCAAAGTCAAGTCAAAGTAAACTTTATTGTCAATCAGATATACACATCAGTGCAAGCTGAATGAAATTACATTGCTTTGGTCCCTGTGCAAGACATAACAATGAACACATAGTTTGAATGACAATAAGACTAATGCACATACAGTAATAATTAAAACATTACCAACACAATAAATTGCCAGAATTGGACAGGAAGACATTAGACAGTATTGTACTAGTAGGTGTTGCAAGACCATGACGTCACATTGTTATTGCCTAGAATGTTTCACTTCATTAGTTGTAGTATGATACATTCTTTTTTTTCAATAATAATTCTTTATTGCTTTTACAATTGTTCAAACATACATTTGAGCTTAATGTACACAGGTAGTTTCCACACAGTATTACTAAAGGAGAAAAAGAACAAAAAAAAAAAAAACAGTCCTAGAACATATATGTACTATATACATGAATGCTTTCACTTTAACACCAGAAAATACATCTGAAGAGCCTAGACAATAAGTAATATATCCCATGAAGTTTGTAGTGGATTCAACCAATTGGTTGTTATATAGAGTTTCATTAACAAAAAGATATTCATAAGTATGGTCATTTGGGACTTAGATTATTTGGGGGAATATGTAATATTGTAAATTCCCATGAAAGCGTAGAAGCTTGATAACCCACCTTCTGCAATTGTAGTTTCAAGGAATTCCATAGTTTATACATACACTTACAGCTCCAGAACATATGGAGGAGATCTGCCGTTTCATTTTTACAGTATGTGCATTTAGAAGAGTTTTTAGAATTAAATTTATGCAAGCTAAGATGCATATAATAAGTGTTATTAAAGATCATAAGTTGAGTAAAAGTTAGCTTTTGGAGGGAGATTGATTTTCTAGTTAAGTTAATTGCTTTTAATATTTTACTATTTTCAACCAAAGGTATTTTTTCTTTCCAATACTTTGATAAAAGAACTTGATCTTGATATTTTATTTCTTTTATTAGTTTATATGCAGATGTTATATATTTATTCTCTTGCAGGAGGGCTTGGCAAAGATTGGTACATTTCGTTAAATCCTCATCATTAATTTTGAAATCTTTAAAATAACTTATAGATACATCTTTTATCTGTCTCGATATTATTAAGTATGATTTGGGAAGGTTCCATTGTTGTCTTATTTCATGAGGTGAATTTTTCAAATAAGGGTATATATCCCGTAATGTTAAATTAATAATAAGTGGGAAGTTTTTTAGTTCAATTAATTGATTATTAATTCTCAAGTTTGGATTTCTATGAAAAGGTTGTAAAATCATAAGGTATTGGGTGAGATTTAATGAGGTGAAAAGATTTTGTAATAGAGTGATTTGTATTTTAATATGCTCCATCAAAGCCATTGATTTCAATGTATCTTTCCTTAGAAAGGATAATGCTTTAGGATTAATATTCAGACTCTCAACATGTTTATGGTTCAATTTTAACCAATTTGGGGACCATTTCTTACTATGTGTATCATGATTAGCGATTCTTAAAATTCTATTGGCATTTACAATTAAATAATATTTTTCAAAATTAGGTAATTCTAATCCCCCTCTGTCTTTAGGGGTCATCAATTTATCGTATGAAATTCTAGTTTTCCTAGGTTCCCAAATAAATTTAGCAGCTTCCATGTGTATTTGTTTAAAGGGCTTCTTTGGGATTAAAACCTGAGCAGCTCTGAAGATATATAATAACCTGGGTAATATGTTCATTTTAATAATTGAAACCTTAGCTAACAGTGGTAATTTTAGTTTATTCCATCTCCTTAGGTCCGATAAGGTGTTATCCCAAATCAATTTGACATTATTAATATAAAAGTCTTTATTGTCTGTGGAAAATGTAATACCTAGATATTTAATCTTTTCTTCTGATTTTATTTGCCCTACCAATGGTAAAAGCGAAAAGGGTTTTGGAGTTTTTAGTGGAAATATCTTGTTTTTTTAAGGTTTATTTTATAGTTAGATATTACTGCGAAGTTTTCGATAGCTGTTAATAATTTCTTGGTATCAGTAACTGGAGCTGTACAATATACATTGAGATCATCTGCAAAAGCTGCCATAGAAATCTTGGTACCATAAAGTATTGGGGCATTATGATATACATTTTGTTTGATATGCAAAAATAATGGTTCCAAATATAAATTAAATAATAGAGGGGATAGAGGACAATCTTGACGGGTTCCATTTTGATTTGTATTCTTTTAGAGAAAATGTTGTTGATATATATATATATATATATATATATATATATATATATATATATATATATATATATATATTATAAGGTAGTGTATGGATTATTATATAATATTTGTAATGTCTTGATGAATTCTTGCGGTATATTAAAAAATGGTAAGATATGAAATAAAAATGTTATGTTCACTCTATCAAAGGCTTTTTGTGCATCAATAATGAGAGCATACAAATTTAAGTTCTTCTGATTGGCATAAGAGATTAACGTATGTAGAGTTAAAGTATTGTCATAAGTTTGCCTCAAAGTTAAAAAACCCGTTTGTTCATTTGAAATTATAAACTTCATTATTTTCTTCAGTCTGTTAGCTAAAATAGTAGTCATAATTTTAGTATCAATATTTAAGAGTGAAATAGGCCTATAATTATCCAGGTTTTGGTGATCCGAATTTTCTTTACGTATTAAAATAGTTTTGGATGCATTAAAATGAGGGTCATTGATTTTATTGTTAATAATATAGTTAAAAGTGTATGCTAGTATTTTCACAATCATATCACTAAACGTTTTGTAAAACTCAGAAGTAAGACCATCTGGACCTCGGCGTCTTATGTGATTTTAACTTGTTTATTGTTGTTGATATTTCTTCGGTAGAAATTGGTTTGGTTAAATCTCTATGGAAATTGTCTTCTAATTTCGGAAAATTAATTTGTTGAATAAAATCCTCATTAGTCTCATTTATACGAAACTCATCTAGCTCACCATAAATTTGCAAGTAAATCAATTCAAAGGAATTAACAATATCTTCAGATCTCGTATAAATTGTATCATTGTAAAGTATTTCAGTAATTTGAGAGGGAGATTTAGATTGGTTAATAATTCGAGCTAAAGCCCTAGATGGCGTTTGAGTATGATTAGCATATCTAGCCATCATTTTGGTTTCATGAAATGATAAAATATTATTTTGATTCAGGAAAAGATCTTTCTGACATTTAAATAATTCTGTTTCTGTTTGTGTGTTATGATTTTGCCTTAATTCCTGATCTAACGAATTTATTTTAGCCTCTAAGATTTGTTCGTCTTTGAGCTGGATTTTTTTATAATGAGAGGCTTTTTGAAGGAAAACCCCCCCTTACCTGAGCTTTAGTTACCGCCCATTCAATATCAGTTATATGTTGATGTTTAAGTAATCTATCCAGTGCAGAATTTAAAATTTCTTGAATTTCCTTGATTATTTCTTTTTTATTTAACAAATTTGGATTTAAGGACCAATTATAACTCCTGTGTATTCTACTATTTCTAAGATCTTTGGCAAAACTTAATGACATTTTTGAATGATCTGATAGATAATGAGCATGTATGGATACTATGGGATCATAATTAATCAATGTTTCCGAGATTAGAAAAAAGTCTATTCTAGACCACATTTTGTGACAAGTTGAGTAGAATGTAAAACTATTTGTGTTAAAAAGGTTGTTTGTATATTTAAAGGGGACATATAACTTAAATTCATGTTTGAGCTCACTTAATGTTGTTACTACTTGACTATTAAATGACTTTGTGTGCTAGATTTGTCTAACTTAGGATTCGGATAAGCATTCCAGTCACCCCCTATAATTATGTAGTGACTAGTATATTTATTTAAAATAGGATACAGTGATGCTAAGAATGATTGTTGATTCTTACATGGTGCATATATATTGAGAAGTATAATGGGTTTATCATAAAGAGTGGAAGAAATAATCACGTAGCACCACCTACCTTCTTTATCAGTTTTAGAATCCAAACTTTTCCCTTGAAACTGATTTTTTTATAATTATCGCTACTCCCGCACTATTAGTTTTACCTTCTGAGGTAATAATTTCTCTTATCCATTTCTTTTTCTTTATTTCTATCCATTGTTCATTAGTCAAATGAGTTTCTTGAAGTAATATAAAACACACCCTAGCCTGCAAAAATAAATGAAGCAACAATTTCCTCTTTTTCAAGTTCTGGAGCCCCTTAATATTCCAAGAATCTATACCCACATTCTAAAAAATTCCTTTTCTGTTGGTATTCTTGAACTCGTAGATAATGAATTACAAGCAATATAGAGTTAAACAGAAATGTTTTGTGAAAGCATTCTTGAAATTCCGTCCCATACCATTGTCTACCCACTATACCGCTGGACCAGGAATAGTATAGGTCTTTAACTACGTTAAACATTTTAAAAATTTGGGGTATAAATAAGTAACTATTATAAAACTTTACATCTAGAAAAAATAGAACATGGGATGGACCTATATATAGAACAACTATGTCTACAAAGCCTAATCTACCCATTCCCTTTAAAACACCATTAATCCTCTACACCTCTTGCCATTGTAGTTAAAGGAGCGCCAGAGCAAAACTGCACAAGAAAATATACTATTGTTGTCCTTTGGTTCCATAGGAACACCCTCATTTATCTGGCAATAAAATTTAGGACACTATTTAAACATTAATTCTTAGCTAAATTAAACCATAGTGTTTCTAAAATAACCAATGAGCTTGTTTTATCTTAGTTTATAAATGTAACTGCACTTCAGCCAATAAAACAGAATGAGACATAAACATCAGATATTTGACATTAAACAACTTAGGTTCACATTTGGAAAAACTTTCTACCACCTACAGAAAAAATCTTAACCAATTAGTAAATCTAAACAAGTGCAAATGTACATACATTTAAATAATTATAGAGATAACCTGTGTGATCCTGACAGATACCCTAAACCTGAATAAACAAGTCTTCAGAATATGTTTGGAAACTTAATATCCACTGTACATATGATACATGTTAACAAAACTATATGTCTGTTTAACCTCTAGCAATTTTAAGTTAGCTTTTATGGTTTAATCTAGTAATAAGAAAGAAATGTCACCACAGAGAAATCCCAAACATCACCAATATAAGCCCATTATATAGTATTGTAAATTATATAAATTCCTGTACTAAGGTTAATAACAAAGATTAAATATATGGGAAATTAAACCTATAAATGGAAAATATATATGCGTACTAATTAAAATACAATATGTGATTACAGCTAGGTAAATTATTATAATGAGTTCCCTATCTCCTTTTTATTGAAAGACTTACAAACTCAGATCTGTTTTGTATGTACAGTTATGTCATATGTATATTTAAGCACATTATGTCTTTACCTTGGTGTTTACTAAACATAATAAAAAATAAGGGGCTAGTGTTGTGTGAATTAAGATCTTACCAGCACTAAATAGGTTTAATATACAAAAATGTCACATTTAAAACAGTCCTGGAACCTTTTCGTTGAATTTGCGACACTCTAGAGTGACTGACAGCTTCGCAAAGGGGGACCCTTTATTCTGACAGACTTCCGCAAGTGCCACATCAATAATACGTCCTCAGAAGCATCTAAACCATTTCGGGACCATTCGTGGGACATTTCGACATTGTGGAGGCTGTAAAACTTTGGAAATGGCCCAGTGTGCGTAGATAACACCAAAAGAAGGTCGTATCTGTTGTAAAAAATGGCCTATAGCTACAAAAAGACAAACAAAGCAAATATCAGACCTCAACATGGAGTACAATGTGAATCTGACCTTGGATAGCCTGCCAGGCCCATCGGAATATCACTCTATGTCTCAAAAGCAGGTAAGCTTTTAAAAATCACCAGAAAGATCGTTTTTGCTTCTTTTTTTGTTGCAACTGAATGTCTAGACCCATGCACTGTAAATATTAATGTATTTGGGTATTTCATTTGGAATTTTATTTGTTTTTCAATGAGAAACTTGCAGTAGGGAGATAATAGCTGTCTGGCTTGCCTAATCTGCAGAGGCAGGTCCTGAGCCAAGGAAATTATATTGTTTTGCCACATAATAGAGCCCCCATTTTTTTTTACAGTTAGTAATATTTTGTTTACATCTTGAAAGTTTAGAATTTTTGCATAAACAGGTCGTGGCATGTTGGAAGCTTGTGATTCCCTCAGGGCTCTGTGTGCTCGCTCTATTATTATTTGTTGTGCTGTTACTGAGTCACTGAATAATGCTGTGAATATTTGCATGATTGATGGAATTAAATCATTGTATTGAACAGATTCCGGTATTCCTCTGATGATTATATTATTTCTCCTAGACCTCGCCTCTAGGTCAATGATTTTGGCTTGCATAGAATGAATGTCCTGTTCGTGTGACTCAGCTTTTTTGGCTAGCAGTGCTATTTTATCTTCATTCTCAGTAATTCGAGCATCATTTTTGTCCATTCTTTCCAGAATTTGACTGCAAAAAATTCCAAATGATTGCACTTGATTAGATAGTTCTTTGATCGCATCTTGCATGGGAAGTAAAGCTGCTTTAATATCCTCCATGTTTGCCATTTGCTCCGGTTTATTTTTATTCCCTGATTTTAAAAGTTCCTGTTGTTTTGTAATTTTCTGTCTTTTCGAATTTAAATCTTTTTCCGGCGATAAAAGTTCAGAAAGTTTAGTTTTTGAAGTTGTTGCGTCCATATGTTTTTCTTCGTTTGACATCCTAGATCAACAAAGAAACTTGGTGTAAGATCAGTGTAGTTAGGTCAGTATTCCTGAGCACACGGTTCCTTTGTTTGAGACTCTCTTCAGAGACAAAAGATCTGTTGTAATCCTGCCTGATTAGTTTGCTTTTTAGTTCCGATCACCTCCTGTATGATATTTGGTTGAAGTTATAGTTGTTTTCTTTAGATTTTCTGTGAAAAAGAACATTAAATAAATCCTCAGGGTTAGATTTTCTTCTGATGGTATGGAGAGCTGTAGATTAGTGGTGTTCACAGAACGGCAGCCATCTTTGAATCATGATACAGTCTGATATTCATATTGCACATGTATGGTGTGATGACTCACTCCTGACTATTGCACATTTAGAAATTAACAGCTAAGAAATCAGGCTAACTATACCAGGTACTGAAGCAGTTTGGCAGAGTGATTACTATAGCTGATACTTCATAGCAAGTGGCATATTGATCTAATTATTTGCAGCCATGCCTGGCATTCAAGTTCAGCAGCCTTATGAACAGAGGGAAGAAGCACCTTTTTCAGTCTAGATGTTTTGCAGTGTAAGCTGCAATACTGCCTGGACAAGGAAAGGCAGAAGAAGCACATGCCACGGGCAGGGTTAGTGATAACCTGGCAAAACATCAAGTCCTCATAAACCCTGAGAACACTGCTACCTGTGCAGAACTGTTCAACGAAACCATATACAAGCATGTTATAGCTGCATAGAGGCAGCTGTACCCACCAAGAAGAAGTACAGAACTAACTCAAAGAACAAGCCACCCTGGTGCAATCACAGAATCAATAGGCTGTGTAACAGAAGGAAGAAAATCATGGCAAAAATTAGGAGGTGCATCACCCAGCAGGATAAAAGTACTGTCATCAAACTGAACAAATAATTCAGATGACAAAGTCTACCAAAGCCATATTTGAGGTAATTTGACCTCCAAGACCAAGTTAACCACAAGGCATTCTTTAGCTACTATGTCTGCAGTCTGAAAGGCAATACACATTTGTGTGCAGAGCTCATTTCAAATGGAGCCACCTGTACTAAGCCAGAAGATATAGCACTCCTCCTGGCTGACAAATTCATCTCCAACTTTACCTCTCTGTCCCCCTCAACCTTTCCTCAGGAAATGCCATCAAATATAACTCCCCCTGCTATCACTAGGGAAAAGGTCATCAATACTCTCTCTCTAAGACCAAGAACACTGCATCAATGGGCCCAGACAATATCCCAGGATGCCTTCTAATTAGAATAAAACATGACATATCAGGCCCTCTGGAATTGTTACTTATCTGTAGCCTCCAAACAGGCTTCATGCCTCATGAATAGAGAACAGCAACAGTCATCCCTCTGCACAAAGGTGGGCCATCGACAGATCCTGGAAACTGTATGCCCATAAGTCTCACTTGTCTTATATGCAAAACCATGGAATGAATTATCATGAAAATGATCAATAGTGATATAGTAAACATCCAGACACTTGAACCAACCCAATTTGGTTTCGTCAAGGGTAGGTTATGCTTACTCAACTTTATATACTTCTTTGAGAAGGTCACCAAAGCAAAGGATGATGGCAAAATAGTTCACACTCTCTATCTTGATCTGTCCAAGACATTTGTCTCAATAACCCACTCAGGATGTTAGGCAGAAACCCGTATGTCACCCAGTGGATTACCAATTGGCAGACAGGACTCAGAAAGTTAGAACTGGGGAGTTCACCTCTACAAAGAGGCCAGTTACAAGTGGTGTCTCTCAGGGATTGGTTCTTGGATCACTCCTTTTTGGCATTTACTTATCTGAAGTCAAGACCAAAGTTAGTGGTCTCTGGCTGACTAAATTTGCCTATGATTACACATTAGGAGCTGTCATTGAATCCCACACTTACAATTGTTCTCCAGGAGGGGCCGACACAGACAAACAATTGGTGTCAGAGTCATGGGCTAAAACTAAATGCCAAGAAATGCATAATAGTAGCCTTTGAGAAGTCATCCATCCCTGGTAACTGTCATATTGACAGCACACCCCTTAGAGTTGACCTAGTAGTCAGGGACTTAGGGACACACATAGACAGTAATCTAGTCTTTGACGATCCCGTCTCTCCAGTAGTGAGGACATCATTCTATGTTGCACAACTTATAAACAAAGGTATGGCACCTAATTCTGAGGAAGTAATTGTTCCAGTGTATTTGGCATTCATCAGACCTATCATAGAGTACAGAGCCACCTTTCATTTGTACCTAACCAGGCATATCCAACAACTGAAATGTCCACAGAGGTTCATCACTAAAAGTATACAGGGCATAAGTAACATGTTTTATGCAGACCACCCCAAGGCCCTGTCTCTGTATTCTGTCTCTACAGGCTGTTGAGGAGAAATTGATGCCTGGCTTACAGGGCATTGTCAGACCCTACTCAGATGGACCTCCTGCATATCCACAAAATAAACAGCACTAGAATTACTCATTCTAAGGCCTTAAACCTTTTCTGTAATATAAATAGGACCTGCTGGAGTGATAGGTATGTATCCCAGAGACTACCCTGTCTATGGAACAAGCTCTCCATCCATGTGAAGCAGAATTCCTCCCTAACCTAATTCAAGTGTAACTTGGACAGTGGGATGGGGAACAGAAAATTCCTGCATGGTTTGGAACCTAAGTCTATAATGAACACAGGCAGCCTGTAAATGGTTCGTCTTTGAGGCCCCTGCTTGTAAATGTTTCACCTCCCAGGCCTCTGCTTACACTTATCTAGGGTACCAGAACATGACAGAGATTTGGGATGCATGGCTAGGATTATAAAGGCCCTTATGGCCTTTAGCCTATTAAACACATATGAACCTATGATAGTCCATCCCCAATGTAAAGACAGACTTCCAGTGGTACACCCAGCACTAATAGCTCTATGTCAAAGTCCACGCAAAACTAAGTTTTCAAACTTCAACTAGGTGTAATTATTCAGCTCATATGTGTTGACTACTAATATATGCTATTGCCCTGAACTGGGTGGCATCAGCAAAAACAGTGTTCGGTATGTGAAGTCAAAGACACTGAAGTCAATGATTACTACAGTGAAGGTACCTAGTGTGGTATTATCAAGTAACTGTTATAGGTTTGATACAGAAAGCCTTTGGATAAAAATATGTCAAAATCATATTTCTGAATTCATCTACTTGTTCACTCCTGTTTAAAGGAACATAATATGGACAGATCTGTTTCATGTATTAAGAAGTATTTCAACATTGTTCAGAATACTAGTTTAAATATGGAACATTATAACCCCAAGGCACAATCAAATATAAAGTGTCTTATCATTTTCATGGTCTGTGTTTCACTATGTGTGTGTGTGTGTGTGTGTGTGTGTGTGTGTGTGTGTGTGTGTGTGTGTGTGTGTGTGTGTGTGTGTGTGTGTGTGTGTGTGTGTGTGTGTGTGTGTGTGTGTGTGTGTGTGTGTGTGTGTGTGTGTGTGTGTGTGTGTGTGTGTGTGTGTGTGTGTGTGTGTGTGTGTGTGTGTGTGTGTGTGTGTGTGTGTGTGTGTGTGTGTGTGTGTGTGTGTGTGTGTGTGTGTGTGTGTGTGTGTGTGTGTGTGTGTGTGTGTGTGTGTGTGTGTGTGTGTGTGTGTGTGTGTGTGTGTGTGTGTGTGTGTGTGTGTGTGTGTGTGTGTGTGTGTGTGTGTGTGTGTGTGTGTGTGTGTGTGTGTGTGTGTGTGTGTGTGTGTGTGTGCTTGCATTCTTGCATGTGCTTGTGTCTGTCTGCATTTCTATTTTGCACTTAGCTTCAGTGAGTGAACATGTGGAACATGCATAACACTGTATGCTATGACAGTCACACCAGTATCCCCTTTTGCACTTTACTAAGGATTTGTTCTGACATCATCTTACTAAGCAGCAAAGTCCTACTGGCAGCACTGCAAAAAGTTCAGCCTAGGCTTGCTTGTTGATGAACTGCAGTGTACTGTCCTCCAGCATCACCTGCACAAGGTTGTGGTTTGGATTTGGTTTCTTCATGTGCTTTGCACTATATTTTCATGTGAATGTGTGTGTGTGTGTGTGTGTGTGTGTGTGTGTGTGTGTGTGTGTGTGTGTGTGTGTGTGTGTGTGATTGTGCATGTGTGTGTGATTGTGCGTGTGTGTGAGGGTGTGTGTGAGTGCGCGCATGTGTGTGTGTGTGCGTGTGTGTGGGTGTGTGTATGTGATTGAGTGGTGCTTGTGTGTGTGTGTGATTGCACGCGTGTGTGTGATTGAGCATGCGCGCGTGTGTGTCTGTGTGTGTGTTTGTGTGTGTGTGGTTGTGCACGCACGTGTGTGTGTGTGTGTGTGTGTGTGTGTGTGTGTGTGTGTGTGTGTGTGTGTATTTGAATACATGTACACCTATATTAATTATTGTTACTGTATGCACAGTTATATAAATCTGTCTCTTTGTATATGGATGGAGCAACATTTACTTGAAGGAACCCTTGTGCATGAAGTGCTTTTTGTCTAGAACTGACATCCAGAATAACTGTTGAACTGCAACCGTAGTGGCTGTAAAGTTAGTTGAGGTACTACACTCAAATCGTTTCCTTCATACAGAATCCAATTATCTCTGAATCATGTTAGCACAGTGAGCTCCTTCATAATGTCACCGGCCACATTTTGTTCACTAATTCATTTCCTCTGAAGCCTTTATATCCCAGTATTTATAGGATCATAGGTACATAGGTACATAGGTACAGAGGGAGGTACATAGGTACATAGGTACAGAGGTACATAGGTACATAGGTACAGAGGGAGGTACATAGGTACATAGGTACATAGGTACATAGGTACATAGGTACATAGGTACATAGGTACATAGGTACATAGGTACATAGGTACATAGGTATATAGTAAGCTAATGACCACTATGCCTCATATAAACTTAGCCATACAACACAAATGTGAGCAATAAATTTGATTTATACAAGTGGTGATTTATCGACTGCCTTTGTTCATCAGAGATATAGCTGCCAGACCAGGGGCTGGAATTCGAATTACCCATCCATTAGTCCAAGTTGCACTTAAAAAGGGTTAGGAAGGAACTCTGCTTCACATGAATAGGGAGCCTGTTCCAGAGAATGTAAATTCTCTGAGAAACATATTTGTCTCTCAACATGTCCTGTTTATGTTGCAAGCAAAAATTAAGTATTTTGGTAAAGTAGTTCTGACGATATTTGTTTTGTGGATGTGCAAAAGGCTCATCAAAATAGTATCTCGAGATACCTTTTATGGCAAGCAAAGATCACTTCTCAGCAGTTTATATCATATAAATTAAAAAGACAGAGTTTTGAGGCAGTCAGCATAGGACATTTTGCTTACTCCCTGTAATGTTCTTATAATGTCTGTGGACATTCCAGTTGTTGCATTTGTCTGGTCAGATACATACCAAGAGGAACATTATAATCTATACTGGGTCTGATGAGGGTTGAGTACAGTGGCATGATGACCTCCCTGGACCTAGATGCATTGTTTTTACTTATAAGTTGAGCAACATGAAAGGATTTTCTTACTAAGCTGGATACATGTTGGTCAAAGGCTATGTCACTATCTACATGAGTTTGCAGATCCTTTACCAGTGAATCAACTTTTAGGGTTGTTTTATTGATAATGTAATTACCCAGGATGGCCGACTTCCCAAAAGGTATTATAATGCATTTCTTGATATTGAGTTTTAAGCCATGGCTCTGGCACCAAGCATTTGTCTGTGTTACACCTTCCTGAAGGGTTTTCTGGCCTTGACCTCTAAGAAGTAGATGTCAAAGATGAGTGGGCTAAGCACAAAGCCTTGAGGCACAACAGTGGTAACCAGCCTCTTTGTGGAGGTGGTGTCACTGATCTTAATCTCTTAGGTCCTATTTGTGAGCCAGTTAGCTAGTTAGTTAAGTTGTGTTAGAAAAGGGTTTATGTCTAATTCTGTAAATCTGTTGACAATACCCAAGTGGGTTATTGTATGAAATGCTTTAGCCAGATCAAGGTAGGAAGTATGCACTGCTTTCCCTCATGCATTGTCTCAGTGACCTTTTCAAAGACATCCACCACCTTCATTAATCATGACCTTCCTTTCACAATGCCAAATTGGGATGGATCCAGTGCCTAGTGGTCTGCTATATCCTTGCAAGGCAAAGTAATAATCCAAGTACAATGCATTGTTCTTAGCAATATTCTATATTAAGCATTTAAAGATATTAACTGAAAATAACCATGTTGTACCTATATTATAATTTAGATATTAATTGCAATAGTTTAGACATTACATGAAACAAATGTGGGAAGCAAGGACAGACTTTTCCACACACTTGAGATGGAGGATGTAGACTGGCTATGTATTAAACAGAAGATAGAAGACTCACAAAATTATATATATATATATATATATATATATATATATATATATATATATATATATATATATGTATATATGTGTGTGTGTGTGTGTGTGTGTGTGTATTTGTAAACCATTGTCCACCTACAATGCTAACAAAATGCCACTTGATGTAGAAAACACATACTAATCTAGCTGTACTAGTCATTTCTTTAACTTAAATTCTTTGTCAAACCTCAGTGTTGCATTATTCTTTACACCTGTGACAATGTGTACTGTCAGACATCACAAATTACAAAGCCTGTCAGAAGAATGCATTTGCCTTGCCTTTACAAGTGTTGGTATTTAATTCTCTTACAATGTAAGAGCTGCCTTAAGTGCTTTCGCTCAGTTTATATTGTTAGAAAAGGAATTCTCAACATCATGGCATTAACGGGTGTCATATTTTATTTCTGTCATACAACACTGCTTGAATAACGTGTGAATCTAAAGATATATTGATTTAATGTGATGTAATGTAAGCTATTTCTCTCAAAAAATACAGAAACAAACACTGCAATACTTAGTGTTAGAATTGGTGCAATACGTACATCACATTTAGTTTATGTCTCAGCATATAACTTTTTCTGTGGCTCTGTGTATTAATGCAGTAAGTTGTGAACAGAAGCAGGGGTAATGCATCGTGTGAATCTAGATTGCAGATAGTTTTAAGGCTGGAATTTGGGGCAGCGGATAAAGTTGCGAGTTTTTTTGCCTCTGATTCAAGGTTTTATTCCCACACCCCTCTCTTGTTTGTTTAATTACATAGCCAGTCTATGTCCTCCATCTCACATGTCTGGAAAAGTCTGTCCTTGCTTTCTGTGTAAGATTGAGCAAGTCACAACCCAGACATTGCACCCAGGTCAGCCCTGAAAAGGGGTTATATGTCCGGTAGAACTAACTGGTATTTATTTTATCTGTTTATAGCTTAAGGTACAATTATTGTCAGGATTTGTATATTTTACACGTCAGGATGTTGAAACAGCTTATTGTAATTACTCAATAATTCATACATACTAGTAATCTCATGCAGACTTCTGTTTGCAATAATTTATTATCTTTTCTTGATGACACATAATTTATTCCAGACATGTATAGGCATATATTTCTTCTTTCCTTCCTGAACTATATTTTTCTTTGTTCTGGAGTCATTTCAATTGCTTCCTTTCACTGAGATGGATGCTCCCTTGTTTTCTTTTCCCTCATTTCACATTTTGTTCACAATTTCATGACTAGAACACTTCCATTTGGTATAACAAAATGATGGAATATTAACCCCATTATTGTTATTACAAGATTATCTATTCTTAAAGTGGCATTGTCCTTGGATAATTATATACCTAATCTGTAGTGTTTGCAGATGCCCTTATGGAGCAGCACAAGTACACATCATTCTGTATAAAATCAACCCAATGCTATTATTGGTTTGTGTATCTAATGTACTTCTTTCATCATGAAATTCTCTACCGGAAATTTCACATTGTTAACGAACCTCAATTCCGGTACAGAAAAAAAAATTGCACATACATATTTTTCAGTCGAAATATTGAGTTTATTATGTTTTCAGAAACATAATGCCACTGCTCATATATCTATCGATATGTCTATATCTATATCTATGTATCCCCCTCTCTCTCTCTGTATATATATATATATATATATATATATATATATATATATATATATATATATATACACACCTATATTTTTGTCTTTGCCATCTGCATGCATAGATTTCCTTAATGTAATTTCTTCAATAGAATTTGTATATTTAGCCATCATTGACAATTTTAGTAACAGATAATTTTATCTATAATTATTACTATCACAGCAGATCATAATTTCTCAGTTTGCTGATATTGTTAATCTTTAGAACAAACCGTTACTTTTTCTTTCCATTTAACTAAGAAAAGTGCAATTTTATTGCCACAATTCCCACATACTGGAAAACAATAGCTCTAAACCTTTTGCATATTCCATGAACATTCCATGTATACCTCCCAAAAAGGGCATTGTTCCAAAACTGTCTGTTTTGCTTATCTTAAATTATGTTTATTCTCTCACTGACTCACTGACTCACTGACTCACTGACTCACTCACTGACTCACTCACTCACTCACTCACTCACTCACTCACTCACTCACTCACTCACTCACTCACTCACTCACTCACTCACTATCAGTGTCTCTGTGTCTCTCTCCCTGTTCTTCTTTCTGTTAATCTCACTTTCTCTTTATCTCTTAATGCCTCTCTTACGTTTTCATTTAGTTTTGATTGCAACGTTGGTTACTACTCCTTTCCTACTTCAAAAATAAGCTCTTGTGGTTTTGTCATCACTGCATTTCTTCATTAATTACTACATTTTTAAATATAATTAACCTGAGCTGTACTAATGGATGATATACACTTGTAAACAGTTGTGCCAATTCTTGTGCCCAGGCTTATTTGTACACTTAGAAAATAAACACAAACAAATATGTAAAAAAAAATGTGTCATGTTATTTGCTACCATAAACACATAGCAAAGATAAGAATGGAGCACCTGGCATCATAAACTCTTACCTGAGTACAACTTTAACAGATACTTCTGTTAATTGCATTTTAGTATGTCTTCATGCTTCCCTTTTCAAACTTCCAATCATTTGCTCTTATGAACTGCATTTGTTCATACTTGGAAGGTACTGGGACAAACCCATGTACTCTGTTTCTGGCAAGGAAATTGAGAATGGATAATTAACTGAGTAAAAGTACTTTAGTTACAATACAGCACTTATTGAAACAAAGCACATATGCATTAGTCAAAGTTATAAAAATATTCCCAAACTTAGTTTTTTCATTAATGTTTTATAAAGAAAAAGACTACCAGATATATTTTTGCAGGAAATACTAATTAGTTTTAATGTTCAATGAATGAAATGTGGATTTTTTTAAACATCTTTATTAACATCATAAATCAAAAAGAGATACAAGTTCAAATTCAATTATAAATGAGAAAACAAATATAATTTCTGTCTTAACAATTATTATTCGGTTTAACAATAAATTGATTGCACATGTTTTGCTTTCCTGAAAACCCATTCCCCTTCCTGAACATAATTCTCTTTAAATTGTTACCAGAGATTCCATAATTTAGCTCTCTGTAGTTTATTCCTTCCTTTTTCTAATGATTCCTCCCACAGTTTATTTTATCTCCTTTACAACATTCAATAATTCTGTTATAGCAGGTTTTGTTTTTGGATTTCCTTTTTCTAGTAATTTTTTTTTGGCAGCCAACAGCATTAAATTCAGAATGGCATTACAATGTCTAAGAAATCCAGTTTCTATCATCCAGTTCAAAAGAATCATTTCCTTAGCTAAAATAATAAGCTCACTAAACATTTCTGGGAAAAAATTTAGACATTTTCTAAAATCTATCTACTCATTGCATTGCCAGAAAATATGATCCCAGGTAGCCCTCCCTATCCCGTCATACCTCCAGCAATTTCTGTCAACATATGAAAAAATATTAGGTCTCCTTGGAGTAAGAAATACCTACACAAACAAATCCATGCAAAAATCTTAAATCTTCTAAAATTTGTTGCATACTTGGGACCAACATATTCATTTTTTGTACATTTTCTTTCCACTTTTATTTTCCAGTCTATTCTAACTTCTGATTGATTCCTCTAGTTACCATACATTATTGTACATGCCCTACTATTTACTCCTTTTTTACTACAGCTTCTGATCTACACACCTATAAACTCCACCAGGGCTGGCCCTTTATTTAACACTCTGATATACCTCCCTCTATGCCTATGCACTCTTATCAATTTGTGGTAGGGAAGACTGCCTCTAACCTGTAGTCTAAGCTTTTGCTTGTCCTCATCCCACTCTATGACTTCCCTCTCTAGTTAGTTGATCCAAATATCTATTTTTTTCTTATTTCCTCCAATACATTACATCTCCCTCCTGCATATTTTCTTTGCCTCTGTTCACAGTCATACCTACTGGTAAAATATCCTTTCTTCATTCCCACATTGGCTTAGATCTCAAATTATTTTCTGCTACTTTATAAATATAATATTCTGTACAGTTGATACTAAGCCCCTTAAGTTCCTGTATCAAATATCCTTCTCTCTCCATATGTTGTGATCCACACCTGCCCCATTACAAATTCATTTCTTTCCACTTTGTCCTCTGCTTTTGCATGTATATGAGCCTTAACTATGTAGCTTTTCAGTATCACTTTAAATCTTATAATCCTAAGCCACCTTGTTATGGGGGAAAAGCAATACATCCCACTTATTAATCTCCACTTTTCCCTTCCAAAATAAATTTCTTTAATTCTTTATTAAATATTGTCCACAGCTTCTCCTATAGTTGATAATATATATATATATATATATATATATATATATATATATATATATATATGTATATATTTTTTTTCACTGCTTGTACTTAATCTCATAGTCAAGAGTTTACAAACTTCTCAATGTTTATATTATAATTTTATTTTATATTATATTTTGTTTAATGTATTCCTATGTATTCTTAACTACCATAATGAATCCCTTTTAATCCAAACACATAAATACTTAATGTTATCATGTCCCCTTAAATATGTGAATTGTTGAACCAGTTCATATGTGGGAACATAGTCTATTGCTATAGCTTTTCTATATCCCTACTTATTTTCTGTCCTGAAAAAAATAACTGTCTCAAAATGATTCACAACTCCAAAATATCCTTTTTTCAAATTTATCAATCACAAAATAACATCTGCAACTAATACTTTCTTTGAGTGCCATACTAATTGGGTCCCTGAATTTGTGAGTCCTTTATTTTCTTTGCCAATAGTTCAAAGTGTAAGGAAAATAACAATGGAAAAAGAGGGCACCCCTTAGAGGTTAGTACAATAAACCATCAGAAAGGAAATAAACTGATGTGATGCCTGTTAAGGAAAGTGTGAATATAACAGGAACCATTAATTGTAAACATTGGAACAAACATTATTTATGTAAAAACTGATATTCTATGAAATATTAGCATGCATCAACATAAATTAATTCCAGTTACAACAGCATTTAATATTGATTAAACTCAAGAACTATTAACTTTAAGACTGCAAAAAGTTTAAAATTTTAAAAACTTCTACTGTGAAGAATATTTATTCCTTGAATTATTAATAAATTATCTTTCAAGATATGGCTCAGAGAAGGACAAAGAAAAGATGGCAGCATTTAAAATGGAGGACACCCAATGCACTTCTTAATATTTGCCCCTGAGCTTTCATATATCTTCCTAATTTACTCCATTATTCTGTCAGGAAATGTAATGCTGCCATTGCCCTAATCATAAAAGTCAAATTAAATCTGTCAAATGCCTTCTTTGTATCTACACCCTCCAACAATAATGGGGTCTTCCTGCACTCTGCTTCCCTTTGAATCAACATCATTCTTTTAATGTTCTCAAATGTTTGCCTCCCCTCCACAAAACTACAATGATCCATGTAGTTCAATTATGGCAGTGCATTAGCCATTCCCTTAGCAAGTATTGATATAAATGCTTTGCAATCATGGTTCAAAATTTAAACTAGTCTATTTGATGCTGGATTTAATGGGTCTTTGCCCTCTTTGAGTAGTGCAGCCAGCACAGCTTTCTTCCAGGATGCTGGTACAGAGTATCTTTTTATTTATTTATTTTTATTTATTTAACATTTATTTACCAGGAAAGACTGACTTGGAACATACCCAATTTTCAGCTGAGGTCCAGAGAGAAATGCTCCAGACACGTCTTTTTTAATGTAGGAGAAAAACGGAGTACCCGGAGAAAACCCACACAAATGCAGGGAGGACATGCAGACTCCGGACAGAAGGCACTCCAGCCAAGAATCAAACCAGAGAACCTCTTGCTGTGACATGACAATGCTACAGCGGCACCTCTGTGCCATCCAAACTTAAAATATTATTAAAAATATAGCTTCCATATCTTTATCAGCTTTTCCCTCCTGGCTTCCAAAGTTTCAGAAAGATGCTGTCTAGATTTGAATTATGGTCTACAAATTATTTTGGTTACCCTATCTGACCAGTATTACTTCATACTATATAATAAGTCAGAGTACTGTAGAGGTACTTGTTTATAATAAAAGCTAAACACAAATGATTTCGTTAGTTTCCTCTTCATTATTATGCATAAAGTACATACTTCTGCACAAACACATGTACAAGCACAAACACACATACACACACACACACACACACACACACACACACACACACACACACACACATGCACACCCATGCACATACACCTACAGCATATGAAAAAAAACATTGCATTCATTTCTGGTACATGGAGCATTGAAACTAAATTTCAAAATCAGGAAAATGATAAACGAGTCGTGTTTCCAAACATGAGAACCAATCCTAGTACCACTAAAATATGTTTAACAAAGCTTGTTGAAGACACCTAATTTAAGATCTCATGCTAGAGACTAACAGTGACAGTAATGACTGACAACGACCAGTGATAGAAGATAAACCATCTTTTAAAAGTTGCTAGAACTTCTCTCCAAAATGCTTATAACAAAATATGATACTAAGAAGTTTCTAACAGCTTTCAGATTCATTCATTCTGTGCAGGAACACTTCATTTCTGACTGGTTTTGCCTGTTTGAGAATCCTAAGTAACTAAGTGCTTTACCAGATTTGAAAGTAAAACACTTTGTCATCCTACACTTCCTCTCCTTCTTTTTCTTTCTTTCTTTTTCTTTCTCTCTCTCTTTCTTTTCTGTGACTGGGAGTGCATGAAGCAAAATAAGTTCCATACATAACAAATAATTATGACCATGTCACCAATCCAAACATTTTTTGTGTTCTTGACATGGATACCAAGATTCATACTGCAGATGTTTTTTTTTTTTTTTGATATTCATTTTCTAAAACATTTAATAAGCTGGCTATTACTAGAGATCATATCATAACAGTTTATATTGCACTTAGTATCAAACATCATTACAGTCAACAAAAAATAAAATAAAAATAAATATAAAAAACTCTAAATAACCATTTAAATGAAGTCTCAGTTCCCTGAAATAATTATTGCATCCCAAATATTCCTAAAAAACAAATTCATGTCCCGCAAGTCCTGCCATGCAATTATATGTGTAGGCATATAAAAGAAAAGCTGAGAATTATTTCGATTAAACCATGTCTAATTTTGAATGAGACTACTTTCATCATTGTGAATAGAGTGTATGGAAATAGTCTCTGAAATCATTTGCAAAGCTTTACTACTGTTTGAGGACAGATGTTAAAAGCAGGGGTAATAGATCTAAGCCAAGTATCCCCTGTAATAGTTATAGTTAAAGTTTGCATAGGAAGGCCAAACAACTGGAACATACAATCATAAGAAAAGAGGAAGGAAGCGCATAGGCTCCTTCTGTATTTTATCGGTAATAATTCCCCATTATGCCTGTAATTTTTTACAGTACAATAACATGTGCCTAGAATATGTATTGTCCTGACCACTATGCCTGCAGTCATGTCAATTTCCTCAGCCACATATTCTGTAGCTGACTGGAGACATTTCATGTGTAAAATGGCATCATATGCATATATGCAATTTAGTAAAGCTTGTAGTACAGTTTTAATGGAATATCATTATATATGACTTCTTGCCATTTACATCTTAAATTGTTCATAAATCTGCATCCTTTATCTACCAAAATAATATATTTGTCATAACTTTACCTTTGCCTTACATTTACTGTTCATCAAATTGGTCCCTGGTTATATAACCATATTTGCTTTATTGTCTGTTACAGCACTCTGAAGCCCATGATACAGGATCTCTACCTACTTATATCTTTAAATTACACAGAATATTTTACCGGATGCATTGAGAATAGTTTGATATTTCTGATATGCTAGATGTCAGATACAAGAAAAAACTCTATAGCCCAATTCTTCAACAAATGGGTTTTATCATGTACCTTATTATTTAGATTTGACCATAGTGTGGAGAATGTAGTTACTGTCGCTCATTTTTTATTTGTACTACTTCTCCATACCTACTGGGTCCTTTGAAGAATGGGGTGGTTAAACTATATCCTTTTTGTACCATGATAACTATTTTGATATAATAGCAGATGGCTCCATCCTTTCCTTTAAATATTATGTATTGAAAAATCAACACAGCCATATTATAATGATATATAGGTTCATAGGTAAGTACTAGGCTAATGGCCCTAGGGCCTATATAAGCCTAGCCAAAAAGGTACCCTGGCTTTCGCCATCGAAGAAAATTATTTTCCTGTGCCCCTGTCGAGCAGAGCAACAGAAGTGCTCCATGGGGTGAATTTTCTTGAAGAGTGCTAATGAGGAGCTTTATTTGATATAGACAGGTAGTTTGTTTCAGAGTATGAGAAGTCTCTGGGACAAGAATCTATCCCTCCAGCATGTTATGTTTATTGTGGTGACAAGGTTTAGGTCCTTAGAGTGTGTAGATCAGAGGGATTGGGATTTCTTTAAGTGGAGCATGTCCAACAACTCTGGGTTTGACATAGCTTTGTATGTCAGGCAGTGCTCACCTCTGAGTAGGCGATATGCGATGGAATAAAGCTGGACTTTTTTGAGACGGCCTGCATAGGGCATCTGTTTGAGGCTGGTAATCCTCTTTGTGAGGTATTTCTGCGGCCTTGCCAGTTGTTATAAATGTCTTGTAAGGGACATACCAAAAGGGGCATTGTACTCTATAATGGGTCTAATGCGTAGAGGGGAACGATGACCTCTTTGTTCCTGGATAAGAAACCTTTTGTGATGAGATGTGCCACATAGAAGGATTTCCTGACTACTGTGGCGATGTGATTATCAAAGGAGAGACTAGTGTCCACCTGTGTTCCAAGGTCTCTTATCACACTTTCTCTGTTAAATAGAGTACTACCTATGCGGTAGCTCATGGGTACAGAGTTCTTACCAAAGGGGATGACAATGCACATTTGGGCATTGAGCTTGAGGCCATGGCTTTGATACCAGGCATCTGTCTCTGTGAGGCCCTTTTGTAGGATATCCACATCATTAGGAGTTTCGATTATGGCTTCTAGTTTGCAGTCATCTGCGAACTTTGTTAGCCAAAGACCTTCTGTGTTAGCCTGTACTTCAGAAAACTAGATACCAAGCAGGAGAGGACCCAGGACTGAACCCTGTGGTACTCCACTTGTCACTGGTCTGAAGTCGGATTTGGAGTCTGTTACCTTCACGTTGTGGGTTCTGTCAGTGAGCCAGTTGGCAACCTATCTTGTGACATAGGGATTTATACCTAGTTTAGTGAGTTTATCTATAATTCCAGTGTGGTGGATGGTGTCGAAAGCCTTGGTGAGATCTAGATAGGCTGTGTGAACCACCTCACCCTCGTCTACAGCTTTGGTGACTGCTTCAAAGAAGTCTATCAGGTTTAGGAGACATGATCTGTCTTTTACAAACCCGAACTGGGTGGGGTCCAGAGTTTGGAGATTACCAATGTCTTTGTTTATAAGATCCATGATGATATGTTCCATGGTATTGCAGACCAGGCTCATTAGGATAATGGGGCAGCAGTTCCTCGGGTCTGTGATGGCTCCCCCTTTGTGGTGTGGGATAACCGTCACTGTGCACCATTCAGTGGGCACAAAGCCTGAGATGAGGCTATGATTGAATATGGTGCTTACATGGGGTGCCAGTTCATTCTGCAGTTCATGTAGAATGCAGCTTGGGATGCTTTCAAGTCCCATGGATGCTGTGTTCTTGGCTTTGGAGAGTATGGTTTTTACCTGTACATCTGTGATTACAGGAACTTTGCATTTTTCCGGTATAGAGATGGGCCCTTTAGGGGGTGAGAGGGGGCTAAAGTTAGCACTGAAACTATCTGCCAGGATGTCTGCAATATCAGCTGGTTCTGTATATTTAGTGTGGTTGCGCTGTAACTCAGAGCAGATCTTAATGTTGCCATTGAGATTCTTGACATAGCTATAGAATACTTTGTGGTTGTCTTTAGAATCAGTGGTGATTTTGTTTTTGTAACTAGCTTTGGAGAATTTTATGAGGTATCTCAGCTTCTTACTGAGGCTGACCAGGGAGTTCCTCCAGGCATGGGATTTTACTCTTTTTTGCAACAATTTCTTTATTCTTTTGTAGAGTTTGTTTATGGCAGGGAACCTCCATATTGGCTTCCTTTTTTTGGAGGATAGCATCTTGGTTCTGTTAGGGATAGCATGATCCATGCACTCGTGTAAGTGCTTATAAAGTGAATTTGTGTAGGATTCAGCAGTCATACTTCTATTGTCCATCTGCATGGGTGCTGTGAAGTTTGCCACTTCTATCTTAAGAAGCATGAAGTTGGCTTTGGAGAAATTTTTTACTGTGGCTTCTCTAATGGGGGGTGGGGGTGGGATGTGGATGTCTAGGTTGATTAGCTTCTGGTCAGATCTGACCAACGAGGAATTGACCTCTGGTGTGGAACACCGGTCACCCATGTTGGTAATGACCAGGTCTAGGATATTGTTGCCCCAGGTGGGGGTGTGGATAAGTTGATCCAAGGTGTTGGAATTTATGAATTCCAGAAAACGTTGAGCAAAAGATTTGGTGCATGAGTAGTTTTCCCAGTTAATGGTGGGGTAGCTGAAATCGCCCATTATTAGCGTGTTGGTTTGTACCCTAATATTTTCCAGTGTATCAAGAAATGAGGTGTGGGAATCCTTGGGGATGGTGGGGGATCTGTAGCAAGAAACAATTTGGATTGCGGTCTTGCCCAGAGTTAGTTGGATACTCTTGGATGCATTATGCTGTGCAACTAGCATGGAGGTATGGATATCCTTAATGAATATGGACATGCCTCCACCTTTAGTGTTTCGGTCCAGGTTAGGCGGCCGAAAGGTGTGGTATGAATTATAGCCTGGTAATGCAGGAGTGCTCTCTGGAGCCTTGAACCATTTGTCTTTCACTGCACAGATGTCGATGTTCTTCATTTTAAGGAGTGCCTCAAGTGAATGCATTTTGAGGTTTAAACTTCTAGCATTGAGTGGCATTACCCTCAGATTTTGCTTGCTTGTACCTGTTAAGGTGGTGAATTTGTCATTTGAATCTTGCCTAAAAAAGGCACTATAGGGGTGGCAAGAGCCTTAGCCAGTATCCGGAATCCCAAGGGTGACAGGTGCAGGCCATCTCAGGCAAAGCATTGTGGTCTGTCGATCATGTCATCCCAGGCAGACAGATACTGGATACCCTTAGAGTGACACCAGAAGGTTAGCCAATTGTTGAAGTCAATCATTTTGTCCTTGTATTGTTGTATCATTCTGTGTGATGGCAGGATGCTTCTCAGGGCTAGGGTCATACCTGCCTGGGCTACAAGATCGGAGAGCTCCTCCATGTCTCTTTTCCTGTAGTCCAGGGAGGTGCATCTCAGGTCATTCACACCAACATGGACAATGACAGAGTCATATTTGTACTTGTTGTGGAGTGACCTGAGTGCGTGCATTATGTGGCGGATCCTGACACCTGACAGGAAGCTGACAGTAACTTTCTCCTTGTTTAGTTAGTCTGGTGAGTGGAACATCAGTGTGCCTGACTACAGAGTCACCTACGACTAGAGTGTTGGGTACGTTCTTATGCCTTATGGGCTGTTGTGAGAAGCACACTGAGTTTGTCGGCTATGTGTCATTTGGGTTGTGTTGGGGGCTGGAGGTTGCTTACCTTTCTGCTTTGGAGGTCTCTGTTGCTTGAGCAAATTTTTATTGAGAGTCTCTGTGAATGTAGGTATGTGTTTCATGTATCTATGTGTGTATTTTGGTGGTGTAGGTTTTGAGGGACTATGTGATGAGTGTGGTGTGGTGCAAGTGTTTACCTTCTCCTCTTGACTGTCTAGTCCAGTCTTGAGTGAAGAGAGCTTTGCTTTCAGTTTGGCTATATAAGTGCATCTTTCACAGGTTGTAGTGTTGGGTGGTAGGATGAGAGGGTTGTCTGTGTACATGAGGCAATTGCTGCATTGCCCCAAGATGCCCAGGTGCATCAGGTAGACAGGAGAAAACACTGGGAGTTGACCCTTAGACATGCCTGGATAGGTGCTTATTTATTAAGTACTAAAAACTGTTTTCCTCCAGACAAGTGAGGAAAGTTGAGTGCTGTAGTAATTTGCAGCTTATTTAGTGCTTACAATGAGTTCTGATGAAGTGCTGAGCTCAAAGAAACAAATTTTAGTGCTAAAACTAAAAAAACTGGCTAGTTCTAAGGAAAATTTTGAAGAGCAGACTTTATGGCATCGGTAAGTTACCCCTAGCTAAGCAGTGATGCATAAAGTGTATTTTTTTAATATACCAATAGCAAATGAACAAACTGATTTAAACAAATTAACCAATTAATCAATAAAAAGCTAAAAACTGAGCCCTGTTCCTGCAGTCTTCCATCAGACAAGTTCTAACTGCACACTCCTGCCACTAGGGTGCAGGGGAACCTTCTCCAAAAAAAGATGGTCTGTATTAGTACTCAAGTTATACAAACAAAGCTAGATTCAGCAGGTCTGAATTTAGTCTATGCTACAGCAAACAAGGCATACCAATTTCAGAAAAAAACAGTTCAAATAAGCAGGCACTATAAGCCTTTAACCATAAACTCCCAGCTCAGAAGGGCAGAATCTAGCCTCTCCTTCCACAAGAGTGCAGACCACACCTTCTTAATGTAAAATAACTGGCCCAAAGCCCAAGTGCTTAAACCAGAACTAATACACTTTTAGAATAACAGACACTAAGCCTTCAATCAGCAACTCCCAACTTAGAAGGATGCAAGCTACCTGTCCTGCCACAACAGTGCAGACCACAAACCTTCTTAATGTAAAACAACTGGTCTGAAGCCCAAGTACTTTGACCAAAGGCTTAGAATTACAGTTACAATTTAATCAGGCTACTAAGAAGCAGTAATAAATGCAGCAGAATAAATGCAATGAAGTACTTTCAAGAACAAGCAAGGAAATCAAAATAAAGTAATAAAGTAGGAAGAAACACAAATACAGTAAAAGCAGATGAATAAAGTGCATTTTTTTATATAACAATAGAAAACGAGCAAACTAATTTAAACAAATGACCAATTAACCAGTAAAAAAGCTCAAAACTGATCCCTGTTCCAGCAGTCTTCAATCAGACAAGTTCTAACTGCACACTCCTGTCACTAGGGTGCAGGGGAACCTTCTCCAAAAGAGATGACCTGGATTAGTGCTCAAGTTATGCAAACAAAACTAGATTTAGGATGCCTGAATCTAGTCTATGCTAAAGCAACCGAGGCACACCAATTTCAGAAAGAAACAGTTCAAATAAGCAGGCAGAATAAACCTTTAACCTGAAATTCCCAGCTCAGAATGGAAGAATCTAGCCACTCCTCCCACAGGAGTGCAGACCACAAACCTTCTTAATGAAAAGTTATTGGCCTGAAGCACAAGTGCTTTAACCAAAACTAATACACTTTTAGAATAACAGACACTGAGCCTTCATTCAGCAATTCCCAACTTAGAAGGATGTAAGCCACCTGTCCTGCCACAACAGTGCAGACCACAAACATTCTTGTAATTTGGTCCACACAATTTATTTTTATTGATCCCAGGTTTTCTACCCTCCAAGACAAACTGCATAATATCCTTCTGAATACCTTAATATATTCTGAGACGATTGCTCAATTTAGATGAATGGAATACATTTAATACCTTTAACTATATCCTGGGATTCTCATCAGGGCAATCTATGTGTTGATCACAATGCTTTGCTGTGTGTTTTACAACCTTAGAAGTGTCATTCTATTAGGGTGCAGCCTCTCAAGGCTTTATAACATTTTAATTCATTTAAGTAAGTAATGACTAAACTACAATGTTAAGACATTGACCAAATCATTGTTGTTGTGTTAAGAAAAAGAATGTGTTGTGAAAGAACATAAGTTTATCCTGAAGTTATGTGTGCTGGTAAAACAGTCTATGGATGCTATGTCTAGTATGTATAGCAAAGAAGTTCTACCTGCCATCTGAATAAGGACAATAAAATGTCAGCCATGCACAAGTAATGTCACTGTAATGGCTCCTCTGCCATTGGCTATGTCAGCTGTCTGCCTTAAATACAATGCCTGTAGTGTCACATGTGATCTTCTGGCAAAATGGGTACCTATTGCAACAAAAAATATGCCCTGTCCCCTCCCCCTTTTTTTTCCTTTATGTTTTCTTACCGTGTGTACCTCTGCTTACTATATTCTCCAGTTCTTACTGTTTCACATCACTCCTTCATGGAACCAGTGAAGGTCCAGGTGTTTTATACTGTGCTGCAGTTTATTGCTATATGGCTTTTGCCAACAGCCTGGAAATCCTGACTCCTGCTGCTTGCTGCCACATAATCTATCAAGGTTCACACTAGCTAGTTGCTCAATTGCTTTATTATGTAGGCTGTTTTCAGTCTGTTCCACTGTGGTTGTTTTTTAGCTTTTTGTCATTGCACTGATCAGATCTGCTGCAAGTTTTTATGGCACCCTGGGCAATGTCCCCAGTCGGAGGCTACCCAGGACAAAAAAAAAATGTACTCCGAAAGATAAGGACCAGAAAATAGTTGTCAACACCTGAATAAGTAACATAAAAAAGGGGTCTTTAGGCTAAGCATATGACTATTACTGTCTTAAACAATAGTTCACTCTTGTATTAAACACCTTTTACTAAAGTGCAGTAAAAGGTTAGGATAGCTCCTTGCTACAGTTCACTAACTGACTGCCATTTTTGTTTCAAAAAAAAAAAAAGATATTCAAGTTTTGCAAAGACATGCATAACAAATCTTTACTAGACTGTATTAAACTCCTTTGTCAAACTGCTGCAAACAACTATATTAATACTTGGTTATAGTATGTAAAACATATAATGGCTGACTTTCAGTTATAGCTGCTTAAATAATTACCAGTGTTGTTTGCATAGACTAATCAACATCGTTTCTATGTCTTCACTAAATCAAAACAAGTTCCAGCAATATGTCAGACAAATCAAGTGAACAAAATGGATCATAAAGACCCATAAATTCTCAGAAGACAGTATTTAATAAATCACATGAGAGCTTTTATCTATAGAAGTGCAATGGCACATTTTTCAGAGTTGAAAAAAAGTGTAAAACCAACCAAATACATACTATATGAAAACTGCATGTGCATGTTTTTCTACTAAATGAAGTGCTTGTGAATCCTCAGATCTTCCTGTTTATTGTCTATTAACTCCATAGAAGCTCAGCTAATGATGACAGCAAAGATTTTAATAGAATGTCATTATATAATGCTATTTTCATTTCACAAATTGAACTGTTCATATGTCTGCCTCACTCACCTACCAAAATAATGTAAGTTTTCATTTTCTCCCTGCCTTCCATTTACCGTTCAACAGTATACATCACCCTATTTATAGAAAGGATTCTGATTTCCACATTAAGCGCAGCCATGCATTTTGTTAACATTTGGATATCCATACATACTTTATACTACTAAGTGTCTCTTCTATGTTGTGCAAGCCTTGTAGTGTCACACACCATTCGCGATGCCACCTGCCAGGAACTTTTGTTGACAGTAAGGAAATTAGGGTCTCTGTCATGAAAACTGTTAACTCATCATTTCTGTTGGAATATCCAGTTTTGGTGAATACTTTAAGGTGTTTTGAACAATTCTGAGAGATAACACACTTCTGAAGTGTAGTTCCTAAAATGTTCACTGTTTTATCTGAGTTTCTGTCTTATAGGTTCATAGGTGCTTACTAGGCTAGCGACCACAAGGACATTTTTAAGCCTAGCCATGCATCGCAAATTTCTGACAAGTTTTGATACCCTTGATAAGTGTAAGCAGGGGCTTGGGAGATGAAACATTTACATTAGAGACATAGGTGCCAAACCAGGGATGAATGTTCTGTTCCCAATCCAGTTATTTAAGTTACACTTGAATTGGGTTAGGGAGGAACTCTGATTCACATAGGCGAGCAGCCTGTTACAGAGATGAGGTAGTCTCTGGGATACGCACCTGTCTCTCCAGCAGGTCCTATTTACATCACAGGCAAGATTTAAGTCTTTAGCTCAGGTAATCATGGTGCTGTTTGTTTTGCAGATATGGAGGAGGTCCATCAGAGTAGGGTCTGACAATGCCCTGTATGCCAGGCATAGATCTCCCATCAACAGCTGTAGGAGATAGAATACAGGGGTAGAACCTTGAGGCAGTCTGCATAGGACATACTACTTATGTTCTGTATTCTTTTAGTGAGGAACCTCTGTGGATATTTCAATTGTTGGATATGCCTGGGTAGGTACATACCAAAGGGGGCTTTGTACTCAATGATGGGTCTGATGATTGTTGAATACAGTGAAACAATGACTTCCTTGGACTTTGATGTCATACCTTTGTTTATAAGTCGTGCAACATAGAATGATTTCTTCACCACTATAGACACGTGATGATCAAAGGCTAGATTACTATCTATGTGTGTCCTTAAGTCCGTGACTACTGGGTCAACTCTAAGGGGTGTGTTGTCATTATGATAGTTACCAAGGGTGAATGATTTCCCAAAGGATACTATTATATATTTCTTTTCATTTAGTTTTAGTCTATGGCTCTGACACCAGTTGTTTGTGTCAGCCCCTCCTGGAGAACATTTGTGTCAATGTGGGATTCAATGACAGCTCCTAATTTGCAATCATCTGCAAATTTAGTCAGCTAGAGACCACTGACATTGACCTTGACTTCAGAGAAGTAAATGCCAAAATGTAGCAGTCCAAGGACTGATCCCTGAGGGACTCCACTTGTGATTAACCTCTTTGTAGAGGTGGACTCCCCGATTCTAAGTTCCTGGTTCCTCTCTGGGAGCCAGTTGGCTGTCTACCAGGTGACATACAAGTGGGTATTGTGTCAAATGCTTTGGCCAGATCAAGTTAGGCAGTGTGACCCATTTTTTCCTCATCCATTGCTTTGGTAAACTTCTACAAGAAGTCCACCGTATTGAATAGCTATGATCTGCCTTTGACAAAACCAAACTGGGTTGGTTCCAGTGTCTGGAGGTTTACTATATCCCTCTATTGATCATTTCCATGATAATTCTTTCCATGGCTTTACATATAAGACTAATGAGACTTATGGGTCTGTAGTTTCCAGGGTCTGTAGAAGGCCCACCTTTCTGCAGAGGAATGATTGCTGCTGTTCTCCATTCATGAGGCACGAAGCTTGTTTGGAAGCTACAGTAAATAATAATTCCAGAGGCCCTGACAAGTCATATTTCATGCTATTTAGAAGGCCAACTGGGATAGTTTCTGGGCCCATTGATTAATTATTTTCAGAAACAGGGGATACTCAATGTCAGATGCATCTAGGCAGAGGAATTTGATGACTTCTTCCTCTCATTTTTATCATGCTAATGTTTCCATCAGTTATTTGAAAGATGGTACTCAAGGACATGTCAGTAAGTTTTACGTCACACTTGACCCTTCATGATACATCTGAACTGAAATGATTTTAATACAATGATATTATGCTACACTCAGATTTATCCTACCATCATATAAATGTGTGAATTTTTTAGGAAAGCCAGAGCTACTTAAGTAAACATTATTAATTCACGTAATTAAAGATATGAAGAATTGCATTAAAAAGCCCGTGCTTCAAGACCTGTATTAAAATTAAAAAGCAGCAATATCTTTTTAATGTGTATCAGTTATAATTCTGTTTTTGTAACCCTTTCTGCTCACTTTAGGTGACATGTCCTTAAGATTATGATCTATGTATAATTCAGAACAATATGTGTCTCCCTCACATTGTCAGTCATATACTTTCCTCACGTGTATGACAAGATTTGGTTATAATCTTTTACACTAAACAATAGCTTTATATGGAAATGTCTGCATTTCTTTCTTTCTTTTTCTTTTTTTTTGTCTAAAATGTAAGCTTTCTTCAGTTGATTGCTACTGGCCTGTACAGTTTAGTTACTCACTGCCATGACTGCATTTCCCATAGTGGCAACGAAAGCTGAACTGACAACTGTGTTGTTGAGAAAGGGCATTTGAAAATATATGGAATTTAATTTAGATCATGTTATTTCTATGCACTCTAAATAAAGTTAATATGTGTTCCATAATTAAGCTAAATAAATATGCCAGCAGCAGAGCAAAATCATGAAGAACAGTGTTTTTCTTAGGCTGTTCACATTTATATTTCATACGTGATATTAGTTACCACAAATATACCTGTAAAATAGGACTCTGTTTTCATGTCTGCATTTAGGACTAAGTGCAGCCATCAGAACACTGACCTTGGATGGCACCCAGATGTCCATTACTAACTGAATCTGAGTCACATGAAAACAGATGCTGACATTTTGATCCACATAAAGACAGAAGGAGACAGTGCAGGAAGGGCCTGTTTCTAGTAAGCAGCATTAAATTTACTAGAAAGGTGCCTCTTTTATTTGTAGTTGAAAATTAATTTAGTACTTGATTTCTAAATCACTTATAGAGATGGGTCGAATATATAGTAACAGTACTAAATGATCAAGCAATGAGAGGAATACACATAACGGAGAATAGTTTATGTTATTTTATGTGAAAAAGGGTTAAAATATTTATTTTAAATCACTTTGTGCACTTGATATATTCTGGGGACTGCAAATGTGTGGGATCATAGACACTAAATGAATGGAATGAAAAGTCAAAAGAAAGATTAGTAAAAGAAAGTCAAGATGAAGAAAAAGAAGTAACGCGCAGGCAGAAAAGGAAAAAAAGTCAGTATAATAAGGGAAGACACATATTCACAGCTGGGACACTGCTTAAAATATGTTTATAGTCAAACACATATCTCATATTAGTCAAACCCACCAAACCAGCTTTGATATGTTTCAGGCAGTGATACCTTTCTTTCTTCCCCCATGTAGCCAACAAGCACCTTCACCTAGGGGCTATATCCTATCCTATGTACCTTTGCCAATCTCCCTGGCCTTGCTCATTGACGACTGGGATGAATGAAGATCATTAGGGTGTCCCAGGACAATATGGCATCTTTCCCACCATGGGGATTGTAATGATCTACTCTCATTTTACTTTGGCCCTGCATTCATCTATTACATCCAAGGGTTACTCCACTGTATAGACCATGCCACCCCACTAGGTGCTCCCAGACAAATGCTGACTCCCCTCAGATATATACACCCATGAATCCCTGCCAGTGCATCAGATACCCAAGCTAGTAATCAAATCCAGGTCATCTACACTGTAATTAGAGCTTTATCCCTCTATGCAACAGTACTGGCAGACAGTGATGCGTTTTTGATCATCTAAACCATAATGCAAACATCCAAATCCTAGCTTTCAAAAAGGACACACTTGGTGCCGCTATTCAGCTGTTTGGTTACTAGGGAATTTGAAATGTTTGGGGATCATTTTTTTTCTTTCAACTGGTGTTCTGCTGGAGAAATTACTTTTCTGAAGTCACCTACCAGAATAATTGAAGCATGTGTGAGCATAAAATCACTTAAATTGCTTCAGAAATTTATCTTGCTATATAAGTAGTGGTGAGATGACTTTTTTGTGCATGTTTTGCACAAAGATAAAGCTATCTGATTCATTTAAAATTGCTAATTTCAGTGTATTGTCATAAATAGATATGTATCAACTCCCCCAAAGCCAGGTTTACATTGCCCTCACTTTGTAGCCTTTTTTGTTTGCCATTTTAGCTCACTCAACTTTTGCTTGGAAGGCAGTTTTGACTATGATTATTGTGGATTCTGAGGGCATGAAACATAACTAGGCTTGAAAACACATGTTGTACCACAGGTATCTATAATGAAGGCAACCATATGAAATGTTGGCACCTGCTAGGGTAAGTTTCAAAATAAGGAGACAATGGCTGATAAAGACAGACTGACATAGATTAAATCTGAGATGGACATTTCCTGGCATAATCACTTTTCTGTTGTTGCTGTGTCAGACATAGTAATCTTGGAGTTGGTATATATAAATCTGAGGGGCCAGAAGGAATCCCTTATATCACTATCACCCATGCTTGAGAAAACTACTGTCAATGGCACTCACTAGCAATGCTAGTCACTCACATTGCTATGCTTTGTTTAAATGCAGTATCAATATAAGATATTTGATGAAAAATACAATGACAAAAGAAACTCAGATGAAATGAATAACTTACATCACAGGGCAGATTCTCTTAACCTTATAATTATGATGTACCTATTAGGAGGTACTGTCTAGCAGAATCAAGAAGCGTCTCAGTTTATCTTCCCCTGATGTAAGAAATATATGAGTGGGGCTTTATATAGTGAAGTTGCAGATGTCGCACAGCTGTTTCCAGGGAATAATATGGTGGCAATATTGTTTTTGCTTTCTTATGGCAATGCATGCTTAGGGCTCTTTCATACATAGTGGGAGATGTAAAACTATGCTTATCAATATTCATCAGTTGAACTGTGTCATATTTGTCGCAGACCACAAAGATGTTTTATTCATTTACGTACTTTCTTTCATCTTATCCTACTAATCCAATTTAGTATTTCCACATGCATGTATGTATGCAAGCCTGCAGAAAAAACTAAACATTATGTAAGTGTATCTATGTGTGTATTCTATTCATGGATCCTGCTTTTATTAAGTTGCCCTACTGGTGAGCAATGTTTAATTGAATGCTGATGCTATTTGTTTTCTGGCTATGCAAGAGGTCCATCATGGTGGTGTCTGATGATGCTTGTATGCCAGGCATAGATCTCCTGTCAAAAGCTTGTAGGAGACAGAATACAGGGATAGGGCCTTGAGGCAGTCTGCATAGGACATTTTACTTGCACCCTGTATTCTTTTAGTGAGGAACCTCTGCAGACTTTCCAATTGTTGGATGTGCCAGGTTAGGTACATAACAAAGGGAACATTGTACTCAATTACAGGTCTGATGAATGCTGGATATAGTGGAACAATGATTTGCTTGGAACTAGACACTATGCCTTTGTTTATAAGTTACACTACATAGAATGATTTCATCATTACTGTAGGCATGTGATGGTCAAAGGCTAGATAGATGATAAGGGAATGGAAAACCAAAGGCTTAGAACATGTCAAGAATTTGTGGGGGTGTTGTCTACATGATAGATTGCCATGGATGGAGAACTTCCCTTGACTGCAGAGAAATAAATGGCGAAAAGGAGCAGTCTGAATCCAGATCTCTGAGAGACTCTGCTTCTGATTAGCCTTTTTTGGAAAGGTGAAACCCCCCACTTCTAACTTCCTGGGTCCTGTCTGTGAGCCAGCAGGCTATCACCTGGGTAACATAAGATCTAAAACATAATCTCATGAGTTTGCCAGCAATAACCAAGTGGGGTATTGTATCAGATGCCCAGTCAAGGTAGACAGTGTAAACTCCTTTGCCTTTATCTATTCCTTTTGTGACCTTCTCAAAAAAGTCCACCAGGTTGAGTAGTCATAACCTACCCTTGACAAAACCAAACTGGGCTGGGTCCAGAGTTTGGAGGTTTGCTATGGGAGTAGTGATCATTTTCATGATTCTTTCCAAAGCTTTGCATATATAACTAGTGAGACATATGGTTCTGTTCTTTACAGGGTGTGTAGGTGGCCCATATTTATGCAGAGGGATGACTGTTACTGTTCTCCATTCATGAGGAGCTAAGCCTGTTTGGAGGCTACAGTTAAATAGCAACTCCAGAGGGCCTGATAGGTCATGTTACATGCTTTATAGAAGGCATCCTGGGATATTGTTTGTGCCCATTGATGCAGTGTTCTTAGCCTTAGATAAATCATTGTAGACCTCTTTCCTAGTGATAGTAAGGAGGTTATTTATATTTGATGGTTTTTCCAGAGCCATCTCACTCTGGCCATCTCTAATGAAAGTTTCCAGCCTTGTCATCAAAATACCTCAATCTCTTAGCTCAGGTGTTCACATTTTCCATGCACAGAGGAGTTCATAAAAGTGTGGAATGTGGCATGTCTGTGTAGCTAGTAGATTCTTGCTGTATTTGTCTGAATGCATAAAAGACCTAATAAGCTGGAAGTGGTATGGACTACTGAGGAGTATCTTGCTTGTCTGCTATGATGCCGTCATCAACAGAGGTCTGTTAAGAAAATGGGTATGAGTTGTTAACAAGCTGCTACCTCTAGTTCTGGGTTTGATTCTCTCAGCCTCCATTTGCCTGCTGTGTAACATTGAGCATGTCACTTAACAAGACAGACTGTAAACAAGGACTAGGCTTCTCAATGGTCCCCTGGACTGCACACCTCATAAAAATCTGTGAACATATAAACCCCATGAAACATTAGACACATTGACAGGACCCATTTTAGACCTGTTACAGCATCTTCTCTTGTGATGAACCCGATTCACAGATTTCAATTTCATGTTGTTTACCCTAATAATAGCCTAACATTCAAACTATTCACTCCATCCCATTTCTGAAATTGACTAATTGGTACTACATTGCCTTTTGCAACCCTGCTCAAAGTGAGTACACTTCAAAGTGACTGAATGATACCACCAGTCTTCAAAATGTATTTCCTGTATATCCATGTCATTTCTTTTTTTTTTTGCAAAGCTGTACACATCTGTTTTCCTAACAGGCATTGAATCTTAACATTGCAATGACCCATTCATTTCCTCCATTTCACAACATCTGTGGGCAGTGGGCACAGGAAGATCCTGGTGGAAATCATATGCTATCTTCCTTCTGGGAGTCAAGAGACTTTTGTTTTGCAGGCACAATGCAATGCTTGCTGTGTATGCGTGCATGCATGTAAGTACATATGTGTGTATGTATTTATTTATTTGTTTGTTTGTTGACTGAGGTGGAACACTGATACATTTCATTTACAGGTTCAGCCTAGGGTTACAAAACTGTATAATCCTGACAGAAAAATAGTCAAGCAGGTTTCCAGAATTAATCAGTACATATATAACATTATTTAAAGAAGCAGCAGCCTAAATCAAGAGTGACATCTTACAGGCAAACTGCTATTTACAATATGATTAAGTAACTACAGTAGTTCAGTATGGGCCAAGGATGAGTAGATAAGTCAGAGCTCAGCAGTGAGTCGTACAAGTGGTATACAGAAAAAGAGTCAAGGGAGCAAGGGGAAATTGTTTCAGGAGGGGGTAAATAGGGAGGAGAGATGAGTGAGCCCAGAGATAGAAATGGTCAGATGAATAAGAAGGTGCTGGCCCAGGTCTGTTTTTGCAATTTAGCTGATTTCTCTGATTTGTTTAAAAGTATTTGCATTGCAGCTGCTTAAATAGGAATACTTTTAATAAATCTTCTTCTTCTTTCGGCTGCTCCCATTAAGGGTCGCCACAGCAGATCAACTGTTTCCATTTCTTCCTATCCTCTGCATCGTGCTCTGTCACACCAACCACCTGCATGTCCTCTCTCACCACATCCATAAACCTTATCCTAGGCCTTCCTCTTTTCCTGTTACCTGGCAGCTTCATCCTTAGCATCTTTTTCCCAATATACTCTGCATCCCTCCTCAGCACATGTCCAGACCAATGTAATCTTGCCTCTCTGGCTTTATCTCCATACCTTTCAACATGGGCTGACCCTCTTAATATACTTATTCCTAATCCTGTCCATCCTAGTCAGACCCAGTGCAAATCTTAACATCTTCAACTCTGCCACATCAAGCTTTGACTCCTGCCTTTTTGTCAATGCCACTGTCTTCAACCCATACAACATAGCTGGTCTCACTACCCTCTTACAGACCTTCCCTTTCACTCGTACTGGTACTCGTCAGTCACAAATCACTCCTGACACTCTTCTCCACCCACTCCATCCTGCCTGTACTCTCTCCTTCACCTCTCTTCCACATTCACCATTCCTCTATCCTCCCACTCATTCACACACGTATATTCTGTCATAGTACTGCTGACCTTCATTCCTCTCCTCTCTAGACCATATCTCCATCTCTCCAGGGTCTCTTCCACCTGTTCCCTACTCTCACTACACATCACAATGTCATCTGCAAATATCATAAATTAATAAATTAATTAATTAATTGGCTAGGAGGGTTTTTTTTAACTGTGGGGGTGGAAAGATTCCTAAACTTTTCATTCTGTTATGTAGAAGGACTGTTCAGTAGAATGCAATTTCTTGCAAGAGCTTTGGAAGCTGAAGGTAGCAAGGGGGCGGGAGGGATTATAGGTTGTACTATTAGTTTACAAACTAAGCCAACAGCTAGAAGGGTGGCTCTGTGCATAACAGGGAGACATTTGGCCTCCATTAGGATGAAGCAATAATGATCTCTCTGAGGAGAGCTGTGAACTTGCTTGTATTGCTGAAGGTTGTTTGTAGTGTAGTTAGATTCCTTTTGGATGCTGATGCAACAATTAGGTGATCACGCCTAATTTTGTGATGGGTCTGGTTTCAGGAAAAGATAGATGGTTTTTCCAGAACAGCAGTCTGTTAATTGTAATGGAATGTGTTAGTGTCCTATAACAGAAAGCACTTCCACTCTCAAGCTAGCTCTCTCTCTATATCGCAATCTATATATGTGTATACATGTGTATACATATGTCTATAGATATATATATATATAAATTATATGTATATATATATATATATATATATATATATATATATATGTATGTATATATATATATATATATATATATATATATATATATATATATATATATATATATATATATATATATATATATATATATATATATATACACACACACACACACACACACATACACACACACACACACACACACACACACACACACACACACACACACACACACACACTGAAACATTCACACATGTAGAGATAGATATGCATCCTTCGGCCTTTTATTGTTTTGTTTCACATTAACTAGAGCACCATACAAAGATTTCATAACATACTCAAAGAATATTACAAAATTATGCATTCACAAGAGTGGGAAAACTCCATTCAAACATTTTTACCCTTGTAGCATTTACATTGTGGTTATCTGGCAAGGTTTTCTTTCTATGAATACACTAAATGGCTATTACAGTGAATCCACATTATAAGTCCCTCCATTATTGTCAAACATTTATAAATCCTGCCTCAGCTACTGGCTATCAGGGATTTATAGGATGTTCCAGAGATAACCTCACCCCACCCTAAAATTAGATTATAAGCAGTCTTTTTTACACTAGAGTCCCGTTTTTACTTTCCATCCTTAATTCCCCCTTAGCATCTTCATGTATCTATTTATTGACATTCCCTCCCTGCTGTTAACTCCGTAGTTCTGCACTTCCAAATGCCATCCATTGCATCACGGCGACACCCTCAATAGTATTAGAACCTATTATCTTTTCCTAATCCCTTCCTTCAACTTCTTCAGTGATGCAGCTATTCCCACAAGGATAAGATTTCTGTCCCCAATATGGACGAATCTAGACAATATTCCAATATTCGTGTGCCATCTGTAGGAAGATCTTTTCATCCCTGGTATCATCATTAACATTTTTCCATCCATCAAGTAATCTTTTACTCCTCACCACTTCTGGCCTGATCAGTATTCTCCTAAACCACTGGCACTTTTCTTCCTTTCCAACCCCTAGCTGCTATCTTTCTCATCCAGCATGCCACCATTGTCATCACCACCCTCTTCTTTCAACTTCATTAATAATCATCTTCTTCTTCCTCAAATAAACAAATCATCCAGCTATACTTTGCATCTGTCCCATAACACTGTCTCCCTATCTCACTAGCCCACACCCAGTGTTTCCTAATCTTGTCAAAGAACCAGAAAATATGATTGTTAACATTTTTAGTATGTCAAGTCCTTCCACTCCCTTCCCCATTAATCATTTTTGGGGAGTTATTTTACCTATGGGCAAATCTCAAATGCAGATCATAAATCAGACCCTCTTTTCTTAGACTTGCTTCCTCCCACATGCTTGTTTGTGCAAAGTCTTGCCTTTTTTTAATCAAACCTAGCAGAGCATTCCCATCTTCTTCTTGGTCTTGATGTCCCCTATGTCTGTTTATGTAACCCTAGTCTACCTTTATTAACATGTATCTAGTAAAGGCTAATTCTCATCATCCCATCTCATGTCCTCCTCTGCTTTTCTAGTCTTTTTACATATTCCAGATTTGCCCTGTGAACTAACCAGTCCCCCTCCCTCCAATCATAAATTCCCTTCATTTCATACCTCGGAACCTCTCAGCACAATAATTCTGGACAAAGCCAAAAATAACATTGCTCTTATTAATTTAGAAAGTTGCTAGAATAACAGATTTTGTGTTAATGTAGATTTTCTGAAGGATATGGAGTATAGAATCTAAATGTCTGTCATTATTTAGTGAATTCAGTCATCAATGATTTTCCAGAAAACCACAATTTTTTGTGTGACAGGCAAAATATATGATTCAAAAATCTGGGCATTCTGCAAAAATCTGGACAGTTGAGAGATATGCTTCAATTCCATGCACTTCCAAGTTCTTTCCACAATATCCTCTACTTTCAAATTCTTATCATATTCTAAGTCTTTAGTTTTCCATTCCCTTATCATCTTACAGTATGTCTTAAACATGGAAACAAGTATTCTATCTGTAATACTCTCCTTACCACCTTCCTCCAACCTTTATCTGCTTCCCATTATCCTGTTCATCTTCCTTCACTTTTTCTATTTGGTATCATCATGCCAGTCTTCCTCAGTGCAGTTCTTTTTGTCCCCACACTCTACCCACCTTAAACTGATGTCCTTCAGCCCTTTCAGCATCTGGTCTACATTTATTGCCATAGCATACCTTGCAAAGTCTGGTGTCCCCCAATGACTATTTTCCCTGCACATTCACAACTTTCCTTTACCAATTCATCCGGTCCTTCCTTTCAACATAAACATGGTCAAAGTCAATGAATACCACAAAATATTTTCTCTTGCAACCTGGTTCCCTCATGTCATGACAGGTGCAACAATAACTGTAGCACAATCATCCTGTTTCTATTTTCCGCTGTAAGGTTTTATCCTTCCTGAACAAGTGCCCAGCATTGCATTCACCTTTTACTCAGTTCCACACATTTTCTTTTCTCTTATTTCCTTAACTGTATCATATTCCTTCACCCATAAATATTTGACTTCCCTTTCAGAGAAAGCCAGTCTAATATCTAGGCCTTACCCCTGTTGACTATCTTTACCACATACTTAACCAATCTCGACTTTCTGAAAAGTTTTAAAGTTACTCATTTGTAACACTGATGTGAATCACTTTAAGCAGCTTTCATTGAGCATTGAGTCATATTTTGTATTAGCAGATCTGTGGAGGAGTCAGTTTCAGGCATCTAGGTTGCTAGTCCAGGGAATTTAGAGCAGTGGTGTACTGTTTTCTACACAAAAATAGCAATGCTATATACAACACAACTATACACACCGAGCATGCAGTGTAACACAGCTCAGCACAGTCACACAGAAAGTGCATCAGATGTGGGCAGCTGTGCAAATAAAAGGCCATCACTTCACATGCACTTTGAATGCAACTACTCAGCCCTATGCACTGGAAAACTCAGCTGGTGATTGAACCCGACCTTCCACAGACACTCTGTTCAGGTAGGATAAACACTCAACATCACAGGAAGTAGTGAGGTCCGTTATAGATTATCTCAGTACTGAAGGGAGTAAACCAGCAGAGAAGGCATAATATTCTGTGTGCAGTGTGGCATTATAAATGTTGGCTTTCCCCACAAGTTTTTTGTAAATGTATGTGATACGGTATGTCAGTGACACAGATAAATATAGCTGTAGTTAGTCCAATCTGAGCCCAAGGAAAGCATGGCACAACCCAGTCTGTAATAATTTTGAAATATTTCTCTTTGCATATTGAAAGAAAATAAGAACCACTTTCTATGGTAACAGTCTTAAGCATAATCATATTTTTTTTGTAGAATCATAAAAAAACAGGATATTTTAATTTATGAACAGTGCTTTGGCACTTGTCTGGGTTCCTATTTCCTTATTTCAATATATCCTAGACTATTTCATGCTTAAATGTTAATGAATAAAATATTTATAGAATGTTCACCATAGTATATAGATTTTTTTTGATAATAAAAGCCCGAGTCACCTGCCGTGGATGATTCCTCTTTCGCATACAAATGATAACTATTCAGAATCTAAAACACATGGAGCTGCAGGAAACCTGTGATTCTGGCCTTTAGTTCCAAAGTATCATCTTGTTGTAATGGAAGAAAATAATCCCTAGAGGCCTGATGGCACCAAAATTATCCTTTAATGATGAATTTACATTTAATCACAATACTGGCAGGAGGCAGACATACCGTGTGCATTCCTTACGCCTTTGGTAGCATTGCAGTCAGAGCATGAGATCATTGGCCTGTTTCTGAAGCTTTCTTTTGTTACATTTCTGAATGACACTATCTGAGCTAACACACAGTTTACTGGCCTGTGTTGTCACATAATGTACTGTTGGAGTGTAAAGCGTTGCTTTCTCTGTAAGTATCTGACATCGAACCTCAGCACTGATTGCAAAATAATCTTTTTTTAGCACTGAATATCAATTACGTTCTTCCACAACAGTCTGTTACTGAAGAATGTTGACTCAGATAAACACTATAACATGAATGCAAAGACAATGTGTTTCCCTCTGTTAATTGTTTTGTCACTTCTTTCTGTCCTTTTCAATATGTTGGAGAACATGACAATTTTTTATGCTCACAGCCTCAGCTTGAAATTAAAATGGAGCAGTACTCCCTAATTTCTACAAATATGAAAGCATGGAATCAGTATAGAGAAAGTATTAGATTTTTACTTAAAAGCATCTTTTCTCTGAAAGCAGCTATTGACTTAAAACATGCCACCCTGGAAGTAGTGTCAACAGATATGGGAGGAGGTGCCTAGAAGACAAAGTTAGTGCAAAGTGAACTGACTTGGCAATTAAGATTAGGCAAAACTGTTGGTCTGGGTTTGAAAGATCAAGTTTCTATAGCACCAGTTTTAAAGTTGAGAGCTAGTGCTCTTTGAATGACTTTTAAATAATTGCCTTTTATTCATAATTATTTTTATTTAATTTGTATTTATTATTTGTTTCATGTGGATTTAAGTAAGGAACTGATTAAATTGTTGTTTAATGACATATAAGTGGTGATAGGATGTGCTTGATCATGTGAGGTATTTCAGTTTGGTATTTAAATGTATGATGTACTAAGTTAACAAGGGTCTGTTGAAGCCCAACACTGTTACGGATGAAAGCACTTAACCTATGTTCCTATTTTATAGTATAATAAAATTATTCTTCAGTTTTAATAGTTTCAGTCAGCTCTTAATGGCGTACTAACTACTGGACAGAACTGGAAACAAGTATTCGGTACACTATGTGGGCCTATTTGGTTGCATTATTTAGTCAATTCTTTTCATGGACACATGCTTGTTTTTGTTTTTTTAAGTCGTTTCACCTTTACATAGCAACCCGTACATACTCGAAAATACATTAGACAACAGTTTCACTTAAGTATGTGCTTCATTTAAAATTGCTGCAAATGAGAGAGCCTTCTTTAGAATGGGATCTGCTACATGGGACCACATGCCTATAGACATCAACAATCTGGAAACCATTAATAGTTTGAAAGGTACACCTAAAAAGTATCTCTTTAATGAATCTACCTTCAACTGCCACCATGACTTGGTTAGGTAACACAGCATCCTATATCATGAATAATAGAATATATTTAATAAACTTTTCTCAGCCTCTTAATTCGGCATCTTATAAGCAAATATTTCACATGTGTATAGCAGCTATGTACTATATGTATGACTGCACTGCATTTTATGCACATCTCACCTTATATTTTGTATTCATCTTTTTTGTCAATGCACTCTAACAGGATTGTTTCATGTTACTCTAGTTGCATTCAGTCTTACTAAGTTCTGAACTTTTAAATCCAAACAGGCGAAAAAAGCAAGGAGCAGTATAAGCAGTATGAACAGTTTTAATAAAAATTAGCGCTTTCGGAAAAGGCAATGCTCTTCCTTCTTCAGATAATCAATGCCATGTGTTTACACAATTTATACACAAACACATCCCAATTAATTAGTAAAGAATTAATCAATTAGTTGACATAATAAAATAAAATGAAATAAAATAAAATAATCAATGCAACCAACTTAATAACCCTAGATTTCATGTAATCTTTCTTGTAAACAAAATACATTAAGAATAAATATAACCATATAAAATCACCATAAAGGATTATAATGAATAATTAACTATAAATAATTTATTAGAGCCTCTTGAATAAACTATATAAATTTATTTCAACTTCTTTTAGCTAAAGGCTACCGCTTAAGTGCTAAAAGTTTAAGAAAGCATTTAATAGAAATGCTTTTGTTTAGCCCTGGGGGAATATATGCAACACACCTAATTTGCCATAAGAGCTCCTCAATTTCTAGTTTTATCTGCCATGGCCCACCCCTCTCATCCTGAATTACTTGTTTTAAAATAGTAAATTTAAAAGTGTGGTTGGGAAACAGAAGTGTATGTTTTGCTAGGGCATTTGTCTTATCTCCTTTTGCTATAGCGTATTGATGCTCGTATATACGCTGTTTAAATTTCCTTTCTGTCTTCCCTATGTAAAAAGCGGTGCAGCCTTGGCAGATTGCTGCATAGACAATACATCTAGAGTAAGTTCTGAACTTTGTTATGCATTCATTTTGCATGCAACATTGTTGATTGAAAAACTGTGATGTATTTTCTGCTGTTTGAGTTCACGACATTGTTGAGCCCCTCCGCCATTACCTCATTTCCTCTCAATCATCCCTCCTTCCCATTTAACCCTTTCACTCCCTCACCTTCTTAACTCCCACTAATATATTTATCTAACACACTTCTGAAGATATCCCTGGACAAATTGGTTTGTTACCAAACCTCACTTGTCCCGGTCCCCTTCAATAAATACACATTACACCGAATGACATTTGACAACCTTTATTAAACTTCCATAACATAGCTTTGATAACCAATATTTATTAATTACAGCTGAACATAGAATAACTGATTTCAATCACAGCATAAACATCCATGTAATGTTAATAAGGACAGCATAACCACACACACATCCTGACCCAGTAAGCAGCGTCCATACTTCCACTCACTTACTTTACTTATGAAACAGCATCCAACAACTCACTTTATATCCCATTTATTGAATTACCCCTCCAACCAAATAAGCAGTGTCCTTACCTCCGCTCACTTATATTTACGACTTAAACATCCAACACCAGAGGGGGAACAGAAGAGGGCACATCTGTCCCTCTTCGCCACCCACCAACCTGACCAGACTGTTCCCACTCTCTCCTACCAACTTCCAACCTAACAGCTCATAAAAGGCATTAACACATCATTCGGTGTACAGCATCCTCTCTAACCAGACTAGATCCATGTCACCACCTCCAACATTTCCTGGCAAAAGTAACACCAGAACATTTAACCCAATACCACGTGAACCACACAAAGGCAATTACCTAGCATCTTGCCTAACTGCAGACCTAATTCCTCACGGAATGTATATAACCCTGACCAAACTGAGACTTCCTTTCCAACATCCATTTTAAGAGCAAACCTGCCAGCCCACCAACTATCCAGCATAAATAGAAAAAACATAATGGCCATCCTGATATTCGTTGATCAACAGCCACCTTTTAATGATTAAAATCCATCCATAACAAAAGCCACAAACTGTATCCCCCTGAACCTCCACTTCCCAATGTCAATACCTGCAACAAAACCTGCTTTAACAACCATCAATGTTCCCCACCTGCTCTGCCTCTAACAACCACCAACACTACCCCTCCTCCACAGCATGTCGGCAATTCCCAAAAGACTTGACACACTTGGTCCCATCCCTAACTTGCTGTGGTCCTCTCCATGTAGCTAGGGATCATGCACAAAACCACACTGCCTGATGCAGACTTAAAGTCCCACCCATTACTACTTACTCCCATGAATACTAGAAACATCCACCCCTTCAAAATGTGATTTCAAATGCATTTCCTTCAGAACACCAGACAAATACCTCTCTGCACTTACCCAGCTGCAACCTCATTGTACACCACTCAGCCAAATTGATCACTCACTGCATTCCCCTCTATGACATCACTGTGTTCCGGTCCAATGTCTGAAACATCCTGCAGCATGTTTCACCTGTGCAGCCCACTTCCTTCAGACAACCAGCTAATGTAGTCTCATTTGTCATCTCTGTCTCAAATTCTATACTTCCAACATCTGCAAAAAAAAAAAGTTAAGCATGTTGTCCTTAAGCGCAAACAAAAAATGTATATATATATTTAATTTGTCTATATAGGAGCTGTGCTGGCTTAACACCTAGTCTTTGCTACTTGCCAAAGTGTCTGTTTATGTATCCCTGTCCCTCAGCAGTTCTGTCAGTAAAACAGTGTGTGTCATTGTATTGGGAAATAAATAAATAAATAAAACTCCTCCAAAACCTATCCATACCCCTCAATTGTTCCTTATGTCGAGGAACAATCCCTTTTTGTGCCATAAAATTTCATGTTAGTCGACATCCCATATTTATAAGCCTGTCACACATTCTGTGCCAACAATTTACTGATCTCGGTAGTAAATAGTACTGACCATTATACCCTTAAACGGCCTGTTATAGCCTCTAATTCTTTCCCTCTGATGGGCCTAACTGCAGACCTGGCTCAGAGAGTTCATAGGTTCATAGGTTCATACTAGGCTATCTGCCCTAGGGCATTTATAAGCCTAGCCAGAGTGTGTTTGGCTTTCGCCACCCATTTTAAATTAATTTTGCTATGCCCTTTTTCGAGGTTAGTATACTGTGCCTCTGTCTAACAGTGACACAGAAGTGATACCCGGGGTAAACCTACGATCACCCATCCACTCATCAAGATTCCTCTTGAAGAGAGTCAATGAGGGACTCTGCCTAACCTGGACTGGGATTTTATTCCAGAGTGAAGGGAGCCTCTAGGTTATGAATCTGTCCCTCCAGCATGTCCTATTTATTTCAGTGCTGAGGTTCAAGTCTCTCGAGCGAGTTGTTCGATGGGATTTGAATTGTCTGAGGTGCAGCATGTCCATTAATTCCGGGTTGGACATGGCTTTATACGTCAGGCACATATTGCCTCTGAGCAGGCGGTATGCCACTGAGTAGAGCTGGAGTTTCTTTAACCGGGCAGCATATGGCATTTGTTTGAGCCCTTTGATACTCTTGTTGAGGTACGTTTGGGGTCTTTCCAGTTGCTGCAGGTGTCTGGTAAGGTACATCCCAAAAGGGGCACTGTACTCAATTATGAGCCTGATGAGGGATGAGTAAAGAGGCACGATGACCTCCCCTGATCTAGATGTGAATCCCTTCATGATTAGGTGTGCTATATAAAATGTTTTTCTAACCACTTTGGCCATGTGGCTGTCAAATGAGAGATTGCTATCAATGGGTCCCCAGGTCCCTAATTACTTCTTCTGTACTTAATGGATTACCACCTATGTGGTAATTTGTGGGCACTTTGTTTTTGCCAAAGGGGATGACTATACACTTTTTGGCATTTAGCTTGAGACCATGGCTCTGGCACCAGTTGTCTGTTTCTATGAGGCCCTTTTGGAGGATGCTTGTGTTGGCTGGAGAGTCGATTATGGCGCCCAGTTTTCAGTCATCTGCAAACTTGGTCAGCCACAATCCTTCTGTGTTGGCCTGTACCTCCGAGAAATATATACCGAACAAGAGAGGTCCCAGGACTGAGCCTTGTGGGACACCACTTGTAACTGGTTTGGAGTCTGACATGGCTCCAGCAATTCTAACCATGTGGGTTCTGTCCTTGAGCCTGTTTGCCACCCATCTAGTGACATAGGGGTTTATATTTAAGCTGGTGAGCTTATGTATAATGCCCGAGTGGGGTATTGTATCAAAGGCTTTTGCGAGGTCCAGGTAGGCTGTGTGGACCACCTTCCCCTCGTCAATGGCCTTGGTGACTGTTTCAAAGAAATCAACCAGGTTTAAGAGGCAGGATCTGCCCTTAACAAAGCCGAACTGGGTAGGATCCAGTGTCTGTAGGTCCCCAATATCTTTATTTATGAGGTCCATGATGATCCTTTCCATAGCTTTCAAGACCAAGCTAGTCAGGCTTATGGGGCGATAGTTTCCAGGATCCGTTGAGGCACCACCTTTGTGGAGAGGGACCACTGTTGCTGTGCGCCATTCTTTGGGTACATATCTTGTAGTAAGGTTGAGATTGAAAAGTAGTTTTATGTTTGGGTTTAGCTCTTCTTGGAGTTCATGTAGGACGCAGCCCGGGACACCGTCTGGTCCCATTGATGCTGTGTTTTTAGCTTTGGAGAGGGCAGCTCTTACCTGAGCATCTGAGGTGTCAGTGGGGCAGCACTCTGCTGGGATAGATATTTGCCCTTTTGGTGGGGAGGGGTGGGGGTTTGCGCTGAACCTGTCAGCTAGGATGTTGGCAATGTCTGTGGGTTTGGTGTATTTTTTGTCATTTTGGACTAATTCTGAGCATATCTGGGAATTCCCACCCAGGTTCGTAACATAACTAAAGAAAGCCTTGTGATTATCCTTAGTGTCCTGTGCAATTTTTCTCTCGAAGCTGGCTTTAGACGATTTTATGAGTGTCCGTAGTTTTTTGCTAATACAGATCAGAGATGCCTTCCCTTTTTGGGATTTTGCTCTATCATGTAGTAGCTTCGTACTTCTATTGTATAGTTTGTTTATGGCTGGGGTCCACCAGACAGGATGTCTGCCTTTGGAGGATTGGGTCTTGGTTTTATTTGGGATTGCATGATCCATGCATTCCTGGAGGTGTTCATAGAATGTGTTTATAAAGGATTCTGCAGTCTGGGCCGTATTTTCCACAGGCCCGGGGGCTTTGAAGGATTCCACCTCGGTTTTGAGGAGTGTGAAATTTGCTTTAGAGAAGTTTTTCACTGTGGTTTTCAGGGCAGGGGGTGGAGTCGGGATGTGAATATCCAGTGAGATTAGTTTATGGTCTGATCTTACCAGTGAGGGATACACTTCTGGTCTGGAGCATAGAGTCCCCATGTTGGTGATGATCAGGTCCAATATGTTTTCCACTCTTGTGGGAGTGGTAACATGTTGTTCCATAGCATTTGAGTTTATAAATTCTAGGAACCTTTGGGCTAGGGTGTTGGAGCTAGAGTAATGCTTCCAGTCTATGTTTGGGTAGTTGAAGTCGCCCAATATAATGGTGTTTGGAGAGACCTTCATATTTTCCAGTGTTCTCAGGAAGTCCGAGTGGGGTTCCTGGGTTTGGGAGGGTGGTCTGTAGCAGGCTATAAACTGGAAGGCAGTTTTACCCACTGTTAGTTGCACATGGATAGTCCCTGATGCTTCGTGCTGTGCCACCAACCTGGAGGTGCGGGTATCTTTGACGAATATTGATACTCCCCCTCCTTTTTCTTGTTTGGTCCAAGTTTTGGGGCCGAAAAGCATGGTATGAGGTATAACCTGGTAGTGCTGGGGTGCTCTCGGGAGCCTTGAACCAGGTTTATGTTACTGCACAGATATCGATGTTCTCCATGCTAAGGAGAGTTTCGAGTGCATACATCTTGAAGTTTAGACTTCTGGCATTGAGTAGCATTACTCTTAGTTTCTTATCCCTTGTGATACCTATGGAGGTGGGTTTGTCTTTTGAACCTTGCCTAAAAAGGGCACTATGGGGTTAGCAAGAGCCTTTGCCAATATCCGAAAGCCCAGGGGTGACAGGTGCAAGCCGTCCCTAGCGAAGCATCGTGGCTTGTCGAGCATGTCATCCCAGGCTGACAGGCATTTGATCCTGTCATTGGAGTTTGCACTGCTACTTCCAATGGGCAGAGCCCAAGTCCCTTGACAGAGTCACATTATGTCATCTATTTCAAACAATTATTCTTATCTCTGAAACTATAGGGATTATGAAAGTATAAATAGCAAACTCGTCAGCACTGACTATTTTTATAGTGGTAGTATTCTTAGGTTCTAGGTTTTAAGTTGAATTTTATAAATCACAGTAAACCAGGAAGTACACCTTTATAACATTTTGTAAACTTAAAATCGCAGCAACCACTCAAATTACACACATACTGTCAGCAGCAGTTAATCATCTAGGTGAGTGCTTTCACATGAGGCTATGAGTGCCATCTGTTACTTGGTTGTTGAGATCATCTTGGAAATTAAAGAAGAACTGGTAAAGAAAACTTTCAACCACTCCATACTTCTGATAATACAGCAAGTTACAGAACCACTAAGAGCCTCCGTGTTAAAGGAGAATGCTTTCCAACATTACCCACATGACATTACCCTTGCAGGGACAGTATGAAGAAATTGTGTTTAGAAAGTGGTGGGAAAAGGAAGAAGCACTCCACCCCTAATTAAATATGGAAGGCTCACCTTTCGTCTGTACGGCAAACTCAATCTCACTAAAACCACTTCCCTTACCTCTAGCTTTAAGCTAGCTGTCCGGTGTGAGGACTCCGTAGCAAAGTCCTGCATGTGAGCACAACCTCTCCCCTCTTAGAGAAAAACATCTGGACAAAGCCAGAAATAACAGTGGAGGCAAAGGCCCAAAGCTCTTTTTTTTTTTTAATTACTTCGCTTGACCCTTATCTCTCTCCATTTCTTCTGTTTCTTTTGCCACCCATTTAAATTAGTGCTAGGATAATCAGACCATTGTTTTATTAACATCAGTTTCCAAAGGGTCGGAGTTATACCTCAAAGGACTGACCTCCTTTCTAACTGTCAGCTCTCATGACTAGCCAGTAAGTTGCTACATAACCTCAGTTTGTAATACAAAACCACAATACAAATCAAACTATGAGTTGAAAACCTGGACATCCAGTGCATATGTCTCCTCCCCGCAAAAAGGTTACCTAAAACAGGTATGATGCTAGGGCATTGTGCTCACCACCTACTAATCCTCAATGTGGCTCTCTTCACCCATACCTCCCAACCACTTAGGATGCTATTATAAGACCTGCTTTCACAAAATTAGAAAGGTGATAGACTAACTGGGTTTGTTGCATTACCATGACTTTCCTGAAGATTATGAAGTCTGAACTCGAATGTCTGCCATTATTCCCTGAATTGGCTTGTAAATATGTCCTGACTCTGACCGCTAATGATTTGCCAGAAGACCACATTGTCATAAGAAACAGACCAAAACCTTAGGCTGAGATCTTGAGATTCTACATATCCGTGCAGTTGAGAGGGATGTCTCAACCTCTGAGAGCCCAAATTTAAGATTGTCCAACACCTCTCATCCCTCAAGTAACTCACGAATATCCAAACACCTGCATCCTAACATCACCTGAAATCTCTAAATTACAGTGGTGTTCATTCTTCCAAGCCATCCTCATTGTGCAATCCCTTCAGACTAAAGAGGCAGAATAAAACATTAACTCCCATCAGCTTATCAAAAAGTGATGCAATCGCAGTTGAAGGAAAACAGCTATAGGAGATTCATGAATCAGGTGAGGGACAAGAATAATGCCGTCATGTATTTTGTTACCCATAACTATTGCTAATGAGCATAAGACAACTTAGTGAACCACCACAAAACTACACAAGGTTTCACCACAAGTTACCATCTGTAGTAGTGGTTGCCTCCTCCTAACATGCATGAACTACCATTAAATAACTTACAAAGCTATGGTGTAATCTCTCCACCACTCACCCCCTTAAGCAACTCACTGAAGTCAACTTTCCCCCTCCTCAGAAAAGCTCCCAGCAAAGTAAATATCCATGATTTCTCCACTGCAGCAAATTAGCTACCATGACCCCCACCATTGTCTCCTATCTCATGGATGACTCAACACCCCAAACCTTAGTTCCAACTTCAAGCCCAATAAATACCTACCAAGCACCTCACAGTCACTAATTCCCTTCAAACCTGAATTGGCCAATGCTCAATCAAACAAAACAGTGATTAAATCAACCAAACATAACCCTTATAGTCAGTTTACCCTAACATGCCCCCAGACCACCAGAAAATGTGATCCTCAACCTGGAACGGCCCCATTACCAACCACACTAAGTAACAGCAAAACAAACAAAAAAAAAAATAAAGAGCAGATGCCACTGCTCGGCTAGCCATAGTAAAGGCCAAAACAGCAAGCTTAAAGTGGAAATGGTGACAGTTTCAAGAACTGCAGTTGCAAATGTACCATGGCATGCAAATTCACATGGCAATCACCAGGGCCCCAAACACAAGGTCTTGCCAAATATGTAAACACTTTAAGTATCAGTCAGAATAACTGAAAGTAATTGTAGAAGTTGTCTGATTCTGTGAGCCCTACCCCATCCTGCAATATATTTCAATAATGCTGCGATTGATAAGTATCCCAATAACTTGATTTGCCAAGTCACAATTCCAACTCAACCCCAGCAGCTTCCCCGAAACATCAGAAACATACAGAACCTTCAACCACACCACAGAAAATATGATTACTATTTTAAGGAAGATAGTGCATAAGCGTTAACACAGTCATAATGAAAGGCACATTCTCTGGTAATGGAATGCAGGTACCAGTCACCTCCCGGTTAAAAGACCTGTAGTAAATGCAGCTAGGTCTATTTATGTGTACTCACACAACTTCTAACATAGCACCGGTGCAGCCTATCCCAGATCAACATACCATGCACCCAATACTATACTGTTAGTGATATATGTAATGGTATTTGCTGCTCCTTACCCTGCTTCAAGCTAGCTCTTTTTTTTTTTTTTTTAGTAAAATCTCGTAAGTTAGGTGCCATTGTAAGTATTGCCTCACCAACAGGTTTGCATTAACATGAGTCCATCATAGGGTATAACATGTAAAAGTCAAGGTCTGTCATTTTTCTAACTGCAATCTTCGATGATTTCCACTACTTTACCAGAAAGCCAGAGATATATGAGAAACACACCCAATGATAAGGCAAAACTCTGGTGAAAATCTGTACAGTTAAAAGGTACACCAACAACCCCTTAGGAGCCGTGTATCATGGCAGCCACCCCAACAAATGCCATCCACACATACCCCTCCCCTTCAACAACTTACAATGTTAATTATCACAAAGCAAGTAACCCCCAACTGCATAAAAAAAAAAAAAAAAAAAGATAAGACAAGCAGACAGCCAACAGAATACAGCTTTGCTCCGGACAAATTGAGGTCTCTTACAACCTTAAGCTCTGAACAAATGAAATATCCCCAATATCTCCCACCTCCGCTGTGTCAGAGGAATTAAACACCTTAATACCCAACAGAAACATCATCATCTTCCAAGATTCATTAAATGATCTACAGCACACCAGTATCACAATTCAAACCCTCATACAACACGAGTAAGTGAAGACATGCAATGCTAAATGATGATAACCTAGGAATGAACATGGCTACGCAAATGAGAGCCACATCACAAAGCCCCTTATGCCATCTTATAAAACACCATGGGCAAATGAGAAGTGCATCACAAAGCTCCTCACGCCATCTTGTAAATCACCATACCACAGGCACAATAACCATACAACCTAAGCATCTGCAGGTAATATATTTTTTTTTCTGGGAAACCATTTTCCCCACATAGGTGAGCACAAGTAAATTATGATACCATTTTGTACTGCTCACAGAGAGGTATAACTGCACCAAAGAAATCTGGTTGATCCTTTTGATTTCTTCTGAAAGTTCATAGGTTCATAGGTTCATAGGTAGGTACTAGGCTATCGGCCTTAGGGCCTATACAAGCCTAGCCAAAAAAGGTACCCTGGCTTTCTCCACCCAAGAAAATTATTTTCCTGTGTCCCTGTTGAGCAAAGCCACATCCCTGGGGTAAACTTCCTATTTCCCATCCAATCATCTAGATTTTTCTTGATTAGTGCTAATGAGGAGCTTTGTTTGATATAGATAGGTAGTTTGTTCCAGAGTATGAGAAGTTTCTGGGACAGGAATCTATCCCTCCAGCATGTTCTGTTTATTGTGGTGACAAGGCTCCAATGCACTGCAGTCATTTGCAATATCAGGTGCTTCCAGATAAAGTAGCAAGTGACTGCATGGCTTAACTGGTTTGTCGCCATACCTATTTAACTTAAAGAAAGTGAATGTCGTTCTACCTGTCGACACCACAGCTGCAGAGCTATCTGTGAAAACTGCCTTCCATTTTCTTACTTCACATGCCAATCCCAATAAGTTGCCAGATTTACAGAATCTGATACCGCATGCCTAGTCTGAACCCAAATGCATGCCATTGCCCAGTGAATTCCTCAGAAGATGAATAAGACAATGGATACTAGACTCACCACACATGCCCATCCACCCGAGTTCAACACACTCGGATTTGTGCTTTAATCTTTCCAAAGCCAATACAGTTAAGTGTTACTTTCATATGATGGCACACAAGACTGAAAAGCATGATTTTTCCAACACCCTCACCTCTTCCCTCTCTCTCTCTCTCCATATATATGTCTCTACCACTCTAAAGGCAAACTCAACCCCCAAAACCATAGTACCATAGCCACATGGCCTTCCCACATAACATACACATACCTATCTATATCCAAGTGTAAAAAAAAAAACACACAAAAACTGAACAGCCACCACTATTCCAGTAACCAATTATTACCCAGATCTCCATGCAACCGCACTCATTAAAGGCCTACCTGTCCACCGGACTACCTACAGGTCACCTGGGATGCAAACATTCAAATAGCAAGTTCATGCCAAAATGTGATCCCTTACCCAGCTACACTTGCCTAAACCTCTTAAGCCCCTCACCCTTACCTCATTATCTCTCAATCATTCCTCCTTCCAATTTAACCCTTTCATCCCCCCACTAATATATTTATCTGATCTCCTGAAGATGTCCCTGGACAAATTGGTTTGGTACCAAACCTCATTTGTCATTTTATTATTATTATTATTATGATTATCATTATTATTATCAGTAATAAGCTGTTTATACCACCAAACACATAGCACATGTACATTTCTAGAAGAAAACATGTTTAGTACCATCTTCTTCCTCATCAGTTTCTACTACATTATACATGACATTTACCTGCTAAACATTACTAGGAGAAATAAGATGCTCTGAGTTCATTAATGGAAATAAGATATTCTGAGTAATAAGAAATAAGATCATCTTTGCTGTTAGTCAAGGATACTGTAAGAATTGATAGAACTGTAGAATACTCAAATAAGCTGGAAATAACTGGAAGAAACCGGGATGAGACTGGAATGAATGTCTGCATTTATTACTTACCCAGAAATGTGCTGAACAGCTGCCAGTCTCTCCATTATGGACCGGGTCTTCTTGTAACTTTCAGAATAAAAGTCTGCATGCGCTGTAGTCTGGTTAATTATGCTTTATTATGTACAGTGGATGTAGATAACAATATCTGAATTCATTCTTAATGCCAACAGTTTCTGCACTCATTATACTCTCCATAAATACTGTTCTCAGATCGTTTCCTCATGTGTTATGTTTATGACCATAGTTCATGAGAAGAAATGCAATTGCTGATATGAGAAAAAATGCTGTCATGTGTTTAGTATAGGGCATAATTGTTGTCAATAATAACAGTGCTGATAATTATGTCTGTAGTTTCTGCACTCATATTCTGATCCTCCTGAACAATATCATTAAAATTATGTAATGCCGAATATTTGAACTTACTTCTGCACCCACCCTCAAGTTTATGCATAAAGCTTTTGAGGACTGCACCACAATTACTTTCTGCCTAGCAGTCCAAATGAAACTAACTTAACTAACTGTGTCTTTAAGTATTTCCTAATAATACCAAAACCTCCCAAATGTCAAAACATCTCTTTAACCTTGGTTCTCAAGTTTTGTACCATAGAAACAAAATGTGTTTGTACTCAATGTACTGCACATTTTGTTCTTATTAGTATTTTTGACTAAAGGCCATTTTAACTGATTGAAAGCCCATTCGCTGAAATTGTATGCACACTGTGAAGGCCTACTTTAATATGTCTGCATTTCTACACTTATGCAAAGAGAATGCTGTGTTTTTGTCTAACAAAATACATTTAAATGAAACCTGATCTTACAGATACTAAAACTATTGTATTTCAGAATAGATTATATTATTTCTATTCAGGGTGGATAATAATTCAGCACATAATCACACTATACTTTTTTCTAAACTGTGATTGTATCAGAAGTAAAGAAATTGGCATACATCTTACCAGGCAAGACAACTTTTCATCACTGGATTCATGCCATGACAAAAAGTACCTGTAACTGGAGAGTTGTAGCATAAGTGAAGGTAATTAAATTTAGCACCATATGCAAATGATATAATGAAGATAGAATCCTACTTCTCAGAAGATTTTGTACCTACTCATTGAAGGATAACACCTTGAAAGTTTTAGAAACAACTTCAAAAATGGGGCTGAAGTTTGACCTTTTACACATAGCCTTTATATGTTGACTTTTAAGACATTTCACTCGCACAGACTGGCAGGTTGCAGTATACTTTGTTTCCTTTATTTTTGGGTATGTGACTTCTGTTCACAGTGGGTATGTAGCATTCATGCAGAATACATCTTTTCTGACTGGCTATTACTTTAGAAGTAAAATCTCTGAAATATATGACTAAATAAGCAACTTTTTACCATTGCAATCTGTCATGACCAAAGCTCTTTATACTGAGTGGAGCAATGCCATTCACTCAAATTTAACATTTTTACTTACTGAAAAATCTAGAAGTGGAGTGGCAGTCTGTAAGCTACCGAAGTTATGGATCTGCCTAAGGATAATTACCTGAATGATTTACTAACAGCTCTGAGAGGGTGTCTGTCATATTTCTTTTTACAAAAGGATATAAAATGTGCATTTCTTTTGGACAGTCTGGAATGTTATTTTATGCTAAGTTTTCATTATGCATGGAAATATGAGTGATATATTTTATGTATTTATAAATAAATAAAATAAATAAATACATAAAATATATGACTACATTTCAGGGTAAAATAACAGGCATCATGCCTCAATTATATCTTTCCAGACTTGACATTTTTCAGATTAAAATGTATATATTTTGGAAGACAAAAAAGTTTTCATCATTGAAAATATCCCATGTCCCAAACAATCTCTGCTGCAGTAGGAGTAGAGCATATTAGGGTCAAGAGCTTTGAAATCCTTAGAGAAATACTGGGAGTTCTAGGTGTGGGTTTATATTTGTGTAAACTGTTATAATTAGCTGAAAGTTTTAAAAGGAACTCCCAAAGAAGGACTGAAATATGACCTTTTATATTTAAGTACCAAATATACTATTTATAGGCATTTTACTGCTAAAGTCTGTCATGATACATTATACTAGTTTTCTGTTCCCTACAAATGTGATATATAAGTTCCATCTATTAGGAGAAAACAATGTTATGTCCAATAGAAGTATGGCAGTCTTTCATACAAATAAAAGGAAATCTCAAAGACAGACTGGCATATGACTTTTAATGTATAAATACAAAATGTAGAGTTATGGAGACATTTCTTTGTTATAGTCTGGTATGTTGCATTATAATTGTTTTTTTTTTTTAATTTGGATAGGTGTTTGAAATATATTTTTCTAAGTATCAACATATCATATGAAAAATCATATATATTGTATGAGATAAGACAACTTAATTCACTCAAGCCTTAACATCTCTAAAAATCTCTCTATGTGGAGGTAGAGTGTGGCATGGTCAAATACAGCAGTGATCTGCATTGTAATCCATTATGTTAGAGTGACATTCTTAGATGCATCATACAATTTATTTTCTAATGATAATGACTCTTAAGAACTCTATAAGAGTAACTGGCATATAACCTTTTATGTGTACATACCAAGTGAAGGCTTTTATAAGCAGTTCATTTTTACAGTCCTGAATGTTATATTTGACTTGTTTTCTTTTAAGTGTAAAAAGATAATCACTGTGTATTGCAAGACATTTTTTAGGGTTACTGAATGTGGTTTTATGAGCAACCATTCTGTATGTTTGGAAATTTCAATATTTACCTGCACAGAGTTTACATGAATCAATTTAGTGAGTCCTGATGGCTTACAGCTTTAGGGAATATTACCACATTTTGCAAAATGGTATGTCCTATGTATGCAGTTCTATTAAGGATGTAGTCCTGAAGTCACTAAAGATAGAATTACTTATAGGTATAGTTTGTATGCAGTTGTCAAAGGATTACTTTATTTCTTTTTATTATCAACTCTGAAATGGGGCTGAAATGCGGCCTTATGCTCTTTAAACTCGTACGTATCATATGTAAGGTTGAACAAATAATTTCTTGTCAGCGCGTTATCTTTGCTTCCTTTAGGGTTGAGTACATGACTTTTTAAAAGTGAAGAATGTACTACATATTCAGACTGTATAATTACCAAGTTGTAATTACATCAGAAGTAAAAAAAAAAAGTCATATATGTTTTCCTAAGGTACTCATTTTGTTTAACAGGTTAGAGCACAGATCACAAGTGACCAATGTCAGGCTCAACCCAGGAGTACAAGAAAAATCAGAATTACATTTAGTGAAAGATACCAACTGTATAATGAAAGCACACAATTATCATATACTATTTTCGGGTAATAAAATATAAACAGTATACACAGTTGGAATATGAACAATTTGCAATAACTTATGAAAAAAACACATCTGGAAAGTGAAGATAATTACAACTGAGTGTTTTCTAAGTGGAAAAAATAAGAGAGTTGAATGGAGTGAATAATGTTATTCATAGTTAGTGAGTATTTGGAAGGAGAAGTTCTGTTAAGCAAACATGTATGTGAGTGAGAACTGTGGATTGGTGCAACTGAGCATAACATATGAAGTCAATAAGAGTATCACAAATAGGTGAAACAGAAAGAGTGATGCAGCTCAGGTTAAGTGCATGTCTGGCGGGGTGCAGTGTGAGACCAGACTGGTTATAGTTTCTGAGGCTATAAGAAGAAGGCTGTCTACTTTCTGCACTAATGTGTTTAGGGAAATGTTGTTGGGTCAAATTCTGAAGTGAGATGCAATAAATTCCTATGGGTAGAATGAGCACATTTTTATTTTTATATTTTTTTATTTTTATTATTTTTTTGCATTACATTATATTATGTACATTTTTGCTGCTTAATAATATATGTTGTTTCAATAATACATTTTTAATTATGTAATCACTAATATGGCTGCTTGAATTGCTCTGCTTTTTGTTTGTTTTATTTTCCACCTAGTTTATAAGTATGTTTATTTCTGGTAGCCCATTAAAAATTTTTGTCCTGGCTGGTTTGACCTTTGTATCTGTTTAGTCATGTGACATACGCATCTATTTAAAGAAGCCATTTTTATTTAAATAGTTTAGGTTTTGACAAAGTCTTATTGCATTAATGGGATGAAAGCTATTGACCTAATGTTTTTATTTGGAGAAATAATTTATGTGATGCCATTTGTTTTTCTGGAAACACTGAATACTATGTGTGTCTTTGTGGTGGTTCTTAGTTTTTTTTTTGGCATCACAGTCACATACTCTGGGTTTTTGGATTTGAACTAGATAAACTTGCAAACATCCACAGTTTTGTCTTTTCTTCAATCATTTTCTTTTTTCTTTGTGATAAAGATTTTTTTTTCTATTTCCATATCTCTATAATCCTGTCTGTTAATCAACTTCTAGTATTATTATTCAAATCATTAGCTTCTTAATCTTTATATAACCATTTATATTATAGAGATTACAGAGTTGTATCATTAATGCACTCATCATCAAATAACCACATCTGTTTCTGAGCATATTTCTCTGTCTTCTAACATTCAGCCCTTGTCTAATGATTTTCATGTCTCTTGTCCTTCTTCAGCACAACCTCTGACATATGTCCTTCTGTCAAATCTGTGTGCTTACCTTCACTAAAGAAAGCATTGTTTCAGCCTGTCATTAACTGTTGTTATTGCATACAATTTATGCTTGTGCTATATACATCCGTTTCTTAAGTTCAGTCTCATTTCTCCACTGACTGTCCTAGAATCACAGGTTCATGGTATAAACAAGTTAATTTGACCAGAGGTCATGTGCATCTTGCCAGTAGACTTTCATAGGAGGGTACCCCTCATGTTGTCCAAGCTCTGTTTGAAGGATGACAGGCAACTGTATTGCATGACTTTTGCGGGGGCCTATTCAAGAGCATAGGGATGTGCTGGTCGATGAACCTGTCCCTCCATCTGGTTTTATTTATTTCTTCATTAGGATAAGCACTCTTGTTCTAGTATTAACAGCATCGTTTGACTTACTGAGGAAAAAGCAGGTTAACAGGATTCCTGTGAACACAATGAACATGACATAAATACTCCCCCTTAAAATACTTTCAAACAATGAGTACAGGAATGAAAATTACAGTCTGTTAGTACTTTTGTTTTATACGAATTACATGTTTCTATCCTAAATTTGATAATGACATTTATTAGCACAACAATGATTATGTGCACTACAGTTTAACATGATTTTATAACGTTTTATAATAAAACATTTTACATAGTAGAGCCAAGTTCTTATTTGCAAAAGTTACTTTTCTCACTGATCAAGGAAAAGCACAGAACCTGAATTATTTTCCTTGATCTGACTTATTGCATTTAACTAAAAAGGACAATGAAATTTGTGGTTTTGCATGGTGGTAAGTGTGAAAGAATCATTAATTCTACTTTTCCCTCTATTTTTAATTTGGTATGCTTACACATTTGTATGCACAGTTTTCAAACTGCATTTTCCTTTCAATTAATTTTTATAATTGATGTCAGGCTGCCATTAATGCCTGCTTCTTGATGAATTGGCTCTTGTCAAGGTTGCCATACAAGACATGGACTAAACCCAAGGAAAGCTTTAATGTGCTTAATGTACTAAGTTGAAAGTCTAGCATTATTTTTTTAACAAAATAATAAATGTGTCTTTGTGTAGGGCATGGATTAATAAAGGGTATGTCCTAAGCTATGTGCATTTATAAACTAGTTCTGCAGGTAGTCAGCATACTCTAAAATACATGTTTTTACTGATTGTGTATGCATGGTGTCAGACTGTCTTTTTCTTTGTTTAAATATTATAAATGCATTTTTTTAGGTTAGATAATTTTAAGGAGCTTTTTTTTTTTCAAAAATACAAATTATAAAGTAAATCTAAGTTTCTGAAATTCGCTTATGTCTATACAACAGCAGAAAAAATGTTGCACATCTTCACTATGAAAAATAGAATAGATGTTTCAAAAGCCATTTTTTTACAGCAAATTATTGGTTTCTTTGGGAACTATCATAGCACTAGTCACATTTATATTTTGTTTATTTTTCCAGTACCAGTTTAGAAAACTTTGATTGAAGCCTTCAGCTGATTTTTTTTTTAATTTGGCAGTAACTAGTCACGGGCAGATGTGAAATAATGAATGGGAAGATATAGGTGAAAGCCCAAAGTAAGATGAAAAAGGTGTTGGTGTGAATAACCTGAGATGACTTTAACATATGTTGAAAAAGTCCACACATAGTACTGAAACACATCCATTTCCATATATCAGTATACTACACATGTCAGGACTTTTACTTCTTCTTCTGGCTTTTCTCAGTTAGGGATCCCTACAACAGATCACTTGTCTGCTCATGACTGGCAGTGGAATTTTACAGTGTCAAGTTGCCAGCACAGCACCCAACCTTCCACAGAAGGCACACACATGCAAGCACTCACACCTAGGGCCAATTTAGAGTGTCCAGTTCACCGGAGCACCCAGAGAAAACCCACACAACCACAGGGAGGACATGCAGACTCCACACAGAAAGCACCCCAGCTAATGATCGAACCGGAGAACCTTTTGCTGTGATGTGGCAACTCTAACCACTGCACCACCACTTTCTAATTGTTATTAAATCTGTTTAAAATCGGGCAACTTAAATAGTGCTAGGCCTTTGCACGTACTACAGACTGTCTTATTTTCTTCAGTGTCCTAGATGCCTATGATGTCATTGTCATGTTCTTTATGTAAAAAAAATATACATTGAGAGCTAAAAATACGTATTTGTATTTTCACTTCCTGTTTCTGTTTTTGCTTCATTATTGTTGTTAACCATACTAATTAGCCTTGCTACGAAGATAATTCTGTACAGCTTAGACAATGAAAAACAATGAGCCAGATTCCAAAAGAACTGCTATCAGTATAAGTGACTTATTCTGGTATAAGCTTGTCCTGATTCTGAAAGACTTGCTGCCTGTGTAACTGACTTACTTTGGTGGAAGGCCTAGCTGTGAATAGGATTACACTAGAGGCAAGATTCCAAAAGACTCGCTCTCAGTGTAAGTAACTTTACTCCAGTGTAATACTCTAAAGTTGTTGTTGTTGTGTCTTTCGTCTTTAGACTGAGAGTGAGTTTTATGGAATCGGGCCCAATAAGTTACACAGCTACTCTAATTTAGCACCTCAAATTCTACACTCATGATTATAGCACTTGTAGGTAGATTACATGGAATACAAAACACTGACAAGATAAATATATTCTCAAGTTAATCTTGTATTTTAAGCAAACAAACAGCAGCTATATGGATCTGATGAAAATGTACATCTGGAATACTTCCAACATTTAGAAAAAAAAGTGAAATAATCACTCTTATCATGAGAGTACTCTCTGACAAACATTTGCTCAATTAACTGATATTGAATGTCCCATTCATTTTTTGTGTGTGTATATCAATATATATATATATATATATATATATATATATATATATATATATATGTGTGTATATATATGTATATATATATATATATATATATATATATATATATATATACATATACAGATATGTGCTGGGAACCAAACAATGGGAACTAGATGATTGCCACTGTTGAAGTGACACCCTTGTGTGCAAAAATGTTTGTGGATGAGTGTGTGTGTGTATGTGTGTGTGTGTATGTGTGTGTGTGTGTGTGTGTGTGTGTGTGTGTGTGTGTGTGTGTGTGTGTGTGTGTGTGTGTGTGTGTGTGTGTGTGTGTGTGTGTGTGCGTGTGTGTGTGTATGTATACACACACCACACATACAGATACTCACAGACAAATACACACACACATACACACTATACAGAGGAGGAAAACAGTCTTAAAAATACAGTTAAGACTGTCACTCTTTCCATATGACTGCAAAACTTCAGACTTGGTATGTATGGCATGTAAATGTATATGTGTATGTGTGTATGAATGGTGCAGTGGTGCAGGTGTAGCATTGTTGCCTCACAGCAAGAGGTTCTCTGGTTTCATTTTCAGCTGGAGTGCCTTCTGTGCGGAATTTGCGTGTCCTCCCTGCGTTCATGTGGGTTTTCCACTGGGTGCACTGGTTTCCCCCTATATTACAAGGACATGCATCTGGAGTGTTAATCCCTGGGCCTCTGCTGAAAACTGGCTTGTTCCAAGTCAGACTTTCCCGGTTAACAAATGTTAAATAAATATATATATATATGTATATATATATATATATATATATATATATGTATATGTATGTATGGGTCCCTCTCAGGTTTTTGAAGTTTCATATCATTGAAAGTTATATGATCAGGACCATATCATCAAAGTTTTGAAAATTTAAACATTTTGAAAGGAGATTGCAGTAGAGCATGGCATGGGAAATTTACCCTTTTCTGTAATGTAGCGTCATCTCGGAGTTGGTATATTTAAGTAGCAGGGGGTGTTGGGGACGTTAAAAATAGATTTTTTTTTTATTTTTTTAATGTTTGAAGTTCCAAAACTTCAATCATATGGTCTTGGCCATATGAGGTTCGAAGTTTCAGAACTTCAATAATCTGACATAGAGCCATAGATATATATATATATATATATATATATATATATATATATATATATATATATATATATATAGGGAGAGATAGAGAGATAAATAGATAAATATATGTGTATATATAAATTAATATAAAGAAGCTCTAAAAAAACACTCCTAGCACTCGAACTATATAATTATTCTTCTTTAATTCAGCAAATCAGCAATAGCAGACCATGGTTTTGCCTCCAAAAAATCTTTTTCAGTGTTCTACACTGTCTATAGACACATGCACAGTGACATAGGACTTCAGTTTTAGTATGCTGCAGAGTTAATTGTAGGTATCCACAAGCATGCAAGGGGCTATCAGGTGTCAACAGGTAGACAGGTAGAAAATGCATTTAGATGAGAAAGTTTAAACAAGTGGCACTGGTTTAGAAGGTTTCAGACTGCCAAGAAAATGCCTAATGCAGTCCTACACATATGAATGGACATAAACTGACACAAAATGGTATGTGCCAAAAGTGAAACTATGTATGAGCATGCTTCACATGCACATAAATGTATAAATGGTTACATATTTTTTTCTACTGTACCCATCTCCATACAGGATTCAGTGATGGTTATGGCTTAGAGCTACTGGTCCACAGCTTATCAAAATGTTTTAAGCACGTGTATTTACTCTGATGGTGTCCTAATATGCATAACATGTTAAGCCTTTTATAATGCTGGTGTAAGGGAAAGTAGGACACATAGAAGAAGGGGAGAGAGCAGACAATGAAGACACAGAAGGAATACATTAACAGGGTTGTCTTGGTGTGTAGGTTCATAGGTTCATAGGTGTGAACTAGGCTAATGACGCTGCAGCCTTTACAAGCCTAGCCCATAGGATTACCCTGGCATCGTGCCACCCGACCTTCGTTCCCAGTGCCTCTGTCGAGTACTGCCACTGGAGTGATCCCCGGGGTGAATTTTCTATTTCCCATTCACTGATCAAGATTTCTCTTGAAGAGGGCGAGTGAGGTGGTCCACTTGATATGTATGGGAAGTCTCTTCCATAGCATGGGCAGTCTCTGGGTTATGAACTTGTCCCTCCAGCATGCTCTGTTGGGGATTTCTTTAGATGTGGTGGAGATGAAAGAGGATGGGTAATATATATATATATATATATATATATATTTTTTTTTTTTTTTGTCTTGGGAAAAAAATATATATATATATATATATATATATATATATATATATATATTTTTTTTTTTTGACACAGAATAAAAAGACAAACAGGATTGGGCTAACACGCGGTGGGGGGCGGACACGACAAACAGATGGCAGACTGACACAACGGGGATGGTGAGAAAAATCTTGTGATCAGCATCATTACACTCTAGAGCTTCAATTTTCTGTTTACCTGATGGACCTGGGTAGTGTGACCCCAACGCTGAGGGTTTTGTGGCCTCCTGTCACTCAGAGGTTGGAACTAATGGAATATTTATTCATGAACCCACTGGAGAACACATTCATCTGGGTGACATCACCTATCCATTACCCTTTCTCCCACAACCTTCACTGGGTTCTGAAGCCCAGCATGCTGGTCTGCCAAGCTGACAAATGCTGGGGCAACCACAAGGGTGGAGCCACCACTACCACCATGTGAAGTGGTCACTGGGTGTGCAGAGGGTGGTGGAGATCTCTCTTGCACCTGTAATAGCTGCAGTTTTGGTGCCTCAATTGCTTCTGGGCATGCAGAAAACAGAATAAAGAAAGGAAAGAAAGAAACAGGATGACAGACAGAGTGAGAGAGAGAGAGAGAGAAGGATGGAGACAACAAAATAACTCATACATGTTAAATGGCAAATGCCTTTATTTCAATCAGACAAATATCAGAGCAGTAACATTTGATTTCAGGAATATTAAATTGTTCTAAGCAAATATATTACAGTTAATAAGTGCATAAGTATATAGTAACAGGTTCTGGTTCAAGTTCAGGTCAGTTTTCACTTCAAAATTATTCATGTTTGTAATCCTGCATTTACTTTACCATAACTGAATAACTATATGAATTCATATAATGCATTTCCATAATACTCTGTAAATAGAGTGTAATAATAAATTGTGACAACTATTGGTTCAGATCAGTTCTATTCACACTGAAAAGGAATTCATGTGTGTAATGCTGCATTCATTATATGAACTCCTATAATAAAATTCCATAAACCTCACTGACTCTGTATTTACTGACAACGTACTATTGCTATCAGTATGGTAGCTAGAACATTTGCTGTCCTTAAATAATTACTTTGTCTCATTCTCATGTTGTTTTCATTCTCATTTTTGTTTCCTTCTTCATGTTAAACCATATGCACAGTGTCAAGTGACCAGCCACTACACGCTATACCGCTCAGCCTCTTGGTGCAAGAAATCTGAACAAAGTCCGACAAAATGGGGGGACAAAGGCCCAAAAATAGGGACTTTTTTAAATATTGCCCTTATAAACTTAGAAAGTTGCTGGGTGGCCATGGTGGTGCAGCGGTTAACGTTGTCGCCTCACAGCAAGACGTTCTTCTGGTTTGATTCTCGGCTGGGGTGCCTTCTTTGCGGAGTCTGCATGTCCTCCCTGTGGTCGTGTGGGTTTCCTCCGGGTTCTCTGGTTTCCTCCCACATCCCAAAGACATGCAGTAGGTGGATTGGACACTCTAAATTGGCCCTAGGTGTGCGTGTGTGTGCCTTCTGTGGAAGGTTGGGTGCTGGGCTGGCAACTCGATACTGTAAAACTCCACTGCCAATCATGAGTGGACAGATGATTCCCTGTGGCGACTCCTAACCGGGAAAAGAAGAGGAAGATAAACTTAAAAAGTTGCTACAGTAACAGAGTTTGTTTTAACATACATTTGCTGAAGGATTTGAAGTCTGAAAATCAAATGTATGTTCTTATTTAGTGACTTTAATCCTCAAATCATCCCAGTGATTTGCCAGAAAACCACACATTTTATGAGGAACAGACCACAAATGTGAGCCAAAAATCTGGACATTCTGGGAAAATCTGGACAGTTGAGAGGTATGCTCCACTGATAACGTTGGCTGTTGTAAGTCATTCCATCAACAGCTGTGAACATATCAGAAAATAAGAAAAAAAATGGGTTACTCGACCTGAATGTGTGTGTGCATTAAAGAGCTGTAATATTTAAGATTTCTAAAATGTTTTTGCATATAGCTTTGGTTAGGCTAACCTCTCCCTTTAGCCTGAATTGTGCCTTATGATCCTTAACTTGTATATTAGCAAATGCAGCATGTATCTCTATAAATATAATCACTGTTCTACAGCATGGTCATAGGGAAATTGTTATGTTTAATTTCATGCTATAAAATAGGGAAGTTATCCATCCTGCAAAAAGGAGATGTTATGTAAGGCTATGGTAAAATAAGGGAACTTTTTTATAAATTGTTACAGGCTGTACTGAACTTCTGCAGTTGATATATTTAGAGACAGCAGATACCTTCACTGTGGGAGGTGGAGGCGGTGAGGGTGGCTTTCCGGTGAAAATGTTTTATTGCCTGCTACAGCAATTTTAACAGATAACTAATTTCATGATGGCCAGAGTCTTACAGGTGTTGCTGTGCCTGTAAGCAACTTTTAAGTGTCCATTCAAAGCTGGGAGGAATTATTGGCACTAATGTTCACTTTTTTAATATGTATATATTGCATTGCTATTATCAACATGTTATTGTAATGATGTTTTACATCATTATTTACACATGATAAAATATATTTCATTGAACCGGGCCTAAAGCATTGCACTTTGCATTAATGCAGACATAATGAATAATATGTTCAGTAACACCCCCCCCCCCCCAAAGGAGGTGTGTGGTGCCTCTGAATGTATCATTTGCAGAAGCTGAGGAAACTTCTGGAAATCCCCGATAAATTATCAGTACAGTTTGACACATCTTACAGAGGCTCATATTGCTCTGTTTGACCCAATACACCTTGTCTTGATACCCTCTGGAATAAGAAGAGCATGTGCATTCGCTATTTCCACTTGCACCCATATCATGCCATTACCCTGAAGTACACACAGCACACTTCCCAGCTCATGCATAGCACTATCAGCTATATGAATAAAAGCACTTGCACATATGCTCTGCAATGCGATTCGTAGAGAAGTGCGGTAATGTCTAATTTGCTTAAGAAACTCTAAAACTGCTCCAAACGTTTTTCAATGTTTTTATACTTCACCAATTTAACAGCTGCTGGGATATGCATTTATGAGAAGGATGACAGAGAGGGTGAGTTAAATATAATAGCATTGTAAAAAATCACAGTTAGGCTAGAATTATTAAGAAAAGGATTAGCCTGTGATATAACGGTAAGTAGGCAATCCTGCAATAATACTGCACTTGTGCTGCAATTACGTGGGACGTGCAAAGTGCCATATTCGGCATTGTGTTTTTACCTTTACATGTGAACAGTTAGTTACTGCAGACGGCATTCTGGAAATAGAAATGCACAGAACCTAAGTGCAGGCTTCTTTACAGTAACAGATGGATTTACTTAAATGGAGTCTGTCATGTGAGTTACCTCATTTACATAAACTCAATGTGGCCATTTGTTTTGTAATGTAGTATGACTGATACAGCAGTTCACAAATACAGAACTCTGAATGCCATCTCATGTCATTCTGTAATTGCTTCCACAGGAAATTTCTGAACCATGCAATTGTCTACACCAAGAACCAAACCAGCTGTAGGTGAGCATAGGTTCATGGGCTCACAGGAGATTACTAGGCTAACAGCTTTAAGCCCTTACAAGTGCAGCCAATATAACACAATTTTACCCACTATATGGCCCCTGGGACCAAGAGGATGGTATCGGTTTGTACCTATACCTTCAGTATGTTACATATTGAACCTGTCCATAAAGGACATTGGCACTATGCCAGGTGTGAATTTGCGATTTCCCCATCCATTGATCCAAATTGCATTTGAAGAGGGCCAGGGAATGACTCTGCTTAATGTGAATAGGAAGACCATTCCATAGGCCTTCTCCATAGAGAAGGGGCAGTCTCTGACCCATATCTGTCTCTCCATCATGTTTGATTCAGTCGCTAACTAAGTTTGAATCTCTGGATTGGATTACCCTTGTGCTGTTTGACTTGTGTATGTGTGGCAGCTCCATCTGGGCTGAATTTGAAGTATAGGTCATCCATTAATAGTTGATAGGAGACAGAGTAAGGGATAGGGCTTTTAGTCTATTCACATAAGATATGTTGTTTACACTCTGCATTTTCTTTCTGAGGAACCTATGAGTTGCTCCAGCTGCTGTAATTGACAAGACAAGTGCATGCTGAATGGCACTTTGTACTTAATTATTGGTCTGATGAGGGCTGAGCAGAGCAGGACTACCATTTCCTTGGAACTGTATGCCATACCTCTCCTTATGAGTTGCTCCACATAGAAGGACTTCCTCAGTGCTGTGGATACATGGTGGTCAAGGTGCAGACTACATAGCATTAGACTACTAGCATTTATTTGTGTACCCAGACCTCTCACCTCTGGCTCTACTCTTAGGAGTATGCTATTGGTGTTGTAAATTGCATTGTATTTGACTTCCCAAAGGGTATCATAATGCATTTTTTCACATTTAGTTTTAAGTCATGGTTCTGGCACCAATCATGTGTCTGATCTAGAACGTTCTCATGGATATCTACATCACTGGTCCCAGTTTGCAGTCATTGGCAAACGTTTTCATTCAGAGCATTTTGCATTAGCCTTCACTTCAGAGAAGTATATTCTGAACAGGAGTGGTTCCACCAATGATCCCTGTAGCACACCAATTGTAACTGGCCTCTTGCTACATCTGGATTCACCCAGTTTAACCACATGTGCCCTGTCTGGGAGCCAGTTGGCTATCCATCTGATGATGTAGGGATTTATGACAAGTTTTGTAAGTCTGTTTATAATACCTGAGTGGGGAATTGTGTCAAATACCTTGGTCATGTCAAGGTAGGTGTTATGTGCTGTTTTACCTTCATCCATGGCCTTAGTGACTTTTTTCAAAGAAATCCACCATTTTCAGTAGGCATGTTCTGACCTTGACAAAGCAGAATTTGGTTAGGTCCAGTGCTTAGAGGTTTCCTATGTCATTATTTATCTTGTCCATGATTATTCTTTCCACGGCCTTGCATATAATACTAATCAAACTTATGGGCCTGTAATTTCCCGGGTCAGTAGATGGTCACCATTTATGTAGCGGGATGAAAGCTGCTGTCCTCCACTCTATCAGGACAAAGCCAGTCCAGAGGTTAAACCAACATCCTAATGGTGCTGATAAGGCCTGATTCACACTGTTTATATTGTCAGGCACTATTGAAGCCTTGTTTGGCTTTTGAGAACACAGTGACAACCTGTTCTTTGGTGGTAATTGGTGGTAGAGTTGTGTAGAATATTTCTTGAGGGAGACCTGTGGGTGATGGGGAGGTAAAATGTAAGCTGAATTTGTCCACCAGCAGATTTGCTATATCTTCTGTTGAGTATAGGTGATGCAATCTACAACTAATTCAGCACATTGTTGGGTGTTGCCCTTAAGACTGAAATCATAACTGAAAAATGGCTTATAATTTTCATTAGCTTTGGAGACTATTTTTGCCTCAAAGTCGGCTTTTGGAGACTTGATTATTTCCCTGAGTCACTTGTTTAAACAAATAAGGGACATTTTGCTCTGTTGTTAACATACATACATACATACATACATACATACATACATACATACATACTTATTAACAGCATTTTCTTTCTTTTGTTGTATAGCCTATTAATACCAGGGGTCCACCAGGATGGGTTGTTTTTGCAGTTTAACCTGGGTTTATTTTGGTCTGGAACTGCCATTTCTATGCAGTTGTTTATATGATCATACAGGACTTTTGTGTACATATCTGTATAGGTTTTTGTGTCTTCTGCATTTGGGAGAGCTTGAAAACTAGCTATCCCATCCTTTAATTTACCCTAGAGAAGTCTTTAAAGTTTTGGGGGTTAGGTTGGAGCACTAGTTCTAATTTTATTCCAGTGGTGACTTCTTTGTGATTTGATCTTACCAGTGAGAACATCACACTGTGTGTATGGGGGGGGGGGGGGGTGAAGAGCTCTCCTATATTTTTGAGTAACAGATCTAGAATATTTGTTCCCATTGTGGAAATGCAGACTAGCTGCTCCAGGACATTTGAATTTGCCAAGTCAAGAAATCTTTGGGCCTGCATGTTAGTGGTTGTGTATGCCTCCCAATTAATGCAGACATAGTTAAAAATCACCCATGAGTATGGTATTGGGCTGGATGGTGTGTGATTCTAGTATCTTTGAGTATGATGTATCAGTTTCCTGATTTGTGGTGGGGGACCTGTAGCTAGCAAGACTATAGTAATGGATATTTTCCATGGTTACTTGGACATGGAGTAGCTCAATCATGTCATATTGGTTGACCAGCCTTGAGGTTTGCCTATCCTTTATCCTTTATGTAGACAGATACACCTCTGTGTTTTGCTCTTTTATGTTTAGTAGGTGGTCAGAACATATGAAAATCATTACAACTATGCACTGCCAGACTGCTTTTCATGGCTTTGAACCATGTTTAGTAACTGCACAGACATGTGCATTCTTCACAGTAAGGAGATCTTGTAGGGAGTGCAGTTTCTTGTTGAGAATCCTAGCACTTAACACTAGCACCTTTAGCTTGTCCTGAGTAGCTTTTGCTATATTGGAAGGTTTGTCTGTTTGGCAATGCTAAAAAGGCACTATAAGGATGGACAATATTTTGGTCAATATCTGAAAGACACTAGCTATGCTCTAACGCCAGTCAGTATGAGTAACATAAATGCAAGACTGACTATAGCCACCTACGAAAGACCATTAAACATTACTTTATGTATGGTACATTTCACAAGCATAACAATAAATCTGAAACACTTACTATATAAAAATATCAAATCCCAAGCACCCTGGAAAGATCAAACCATCAGGATTCTGTAGCAACTTCAGCTCTACTTAATTCCTCTGGTCACCTCAGAGTTAGTTCATTTTTGTTATTCAAAGAGCACAGATGTTATTGGCTACAGCTGCAGTTGGTGACAGAAGCTGCAGTAGTGATGTGGCTTCTCCTGTTTCTGCAGCACTAAGATAGATAGATAGATAGATAGATAAATAGACAGATACATAGATAGATATATAGATAGATTTTCAGTGGAGGCCTGAGGAGAAAAGTTACATTTGTTTGCATTATATCCAGTTAAACACAGGGTAGTTATATTTCTATTTACATTTATACACATACAGTAGTTACATTTCTACATTCTTAGATTTTATACAGGTGGAAGTTAAAGAGAAAGCCCACGTGCAACTTAGTAGATTCTAGAGGCAATAGTTGTGTATAAAAATTGTTGTGTCATTTCAGTGAGAGGTTGAATGTATTCTGTTTAAGGAGAGTATTTGCAGAGTATCATACCGTGAGCACAAAGTCTTAACCTGGTGATGAGCATGTGCAGAACCAGGATTGGTTAAGATGTGGTTAAGCAGTGATTTAAGACTACTGAGTTTGTCTGAGAGTATTATATGTGTGGGGATACTATTCTAGAGTTTAGCAACATTGTAAGAGTAGAACACGTCCCCTCCAAAATTATTTGACTTATTTGTGAGTAGCAAGAATTTGTTAGTAGAACAGAGCTCCCTTGTTGGACAATAGTATGTTTTTAGTGCAGGGCATTTTTCTGGATGATGAATGAGTTTGTGTACTATAGTCAGCTGTGTATATATTAGGTAGTTGTACAGTTCAAGCCAATTTAATTGTTTTAACCTATGACAACCATGGGTCCTATGAGGGTATTTTGTTTTTAACACAACTCCCCAGAGTTTGGTGACCAGCCTCTGCTCTGCTGTATCCATCTGAGCAATCCAAGGCAACTGAGTCTTTCTGCTAACCACAAGTATACGTTTTCACTGTATTTTGCACTTTCAAACTGTATTTTTATTATATTGCTGATTGCTGAGCTGTTATTGCTAATTTGTTGCACTTTGCTGTAACATAGACTAGATTCAGACCTGCTGAATCTAGTTCTGTTTGTATAATCAAGAACTAAACCAGGATATCTTATGTTGGAGAGAGGCCCCTGCACCCTTGTGACAGGAGAATGTGGCTAGGACTCATCAAATTGAAGGTTGCTGGGGCAAGGCTCATTTTGAGATTTATAATTGGTTAAATTGTTTAAAAAAAGTTGCTCACTGTTGCTACATACGCCCCACATTTGCGTGGGTTTATATTTGTTTTGCATACCTCTCAACTGTACAGATTTTTGCAGAATGTCCAGATTTTTGACTCAATATTTGGTCAGTACCTCATAAAATCTGTGATTTTCTGGCAAATCACTGGGATGATCTGAAGACTGAAGTCACTAAATAATGACATACATTTGTGTGCTTGACTTCGTATCCTTTAGAAAAATGCATGCTAGATAAATTCTGCTTTTCTAGCAGCTTTTTAAGTTTATAACAGCAATATTTTAAAATCTGTCCCTATTTTGGGGGTGCATTCTGTGAGACTTTGTCCAGATTTTTTTGTGATTTTTAAGAGGTTGAGAAGTATGGGCACAGCTTCACAGAGTTTGGCGAGCAGTCCTCCCTATGGAGTATGTTGACATCTGTACAGTCACTGAAACTTGTTTCAAGGCCACAGAGAGTACCCCAACCTTGCAAGACTACAATGCCTTTCACACTTTCAGACTGCAAAATGAACGTGTGAGAACCAAAGGAGGAGGAGTATCTGTCTTCATCAAAGACAAATAAACCTCTAGACTGGTTAGACAGGACAACTTCATGGAGTTTCTCCAAGTTCAATTAACTGTGGGTAAGACCCCCCCCCCCCAAATCATTATTAGCTATAGACACTCCTCAATGAACCAAGATCATACCTCTCAAACTCTTAATACAAGAAATCTGGACAAAGTTATACATAATGGCAAAGAACAGGCCCAAAATAGGGACGTTTTTTAAATTTTGCTCTTACAAACTTAGAAAGTTGATAGAATAACAGGCTGTGTGTTGGCATGAATTTTCTGAAGGGTATGAAATGCAAATGTAAGTCATTATTGTCTGACTTTAATTTTTAATGATTTGCCAATAATTTGCCAGAAAACCACAATTGTATGAAAAACAGACCAAAAATATGAGGTAAAAGTCTGGACATTCTCTGAAAAATCTATACTTTTTTGAGGTATGACAAGATACCTATGCTGCTTATTTGGGCCTATTCTGTCAATCCAATTACAATCAAAGACTCTAGTCATGGGTAATTTTAACTACCCCTCCATTGACTGGGAAACATATACAAGTTCCAACATGCTTGCACAAAGGTTCCTGGACTTTGTTAACACAAATGCCCTGCAACAAGTAGTTTGAAACCCCACAAGGGGCTTAAACATTCTCAACCTGGTCCTCACCAAAAATAGGTGACTGTTGAACCACCACAAGTGTAGGACACTCACTGGTTAAATCCAATCACAAATCAGTCATATTTGAAGTAGCAATAACATCTGAAACCCTCTTAAGAGAAATCAGGCTAAAAAATGTCACCAAATATAATTATACCCTCCTAAGGGATGGCATAAGCAATTTCCGAGCACCAGTTCCCACAGATGTCATTGACAACTATACTAAGGTATACACTTATGCCATGTGCAAACACATACAAATGTATTGACAAAGCTGTACCTGACAGCATCAAAATAAGATTCTCAAGAAAAAACAAGCCCTCCCCCTGGTGGGCATCTAGCATTAATAGGTTATACAAGAAGAAGAAGTTGCTGTTCAAGAATTAGAAAGAGAGGTCCCAGTACTGGAATAACATTATTCTCTGTTTGAACAAGCAAATAAGACAACTTGTAAAATCATCTAACAACAATTATGAAAAAAAATTAGCAACTATAATTAATGATTGCCATAAGGCATTCTACAGCTATATCCATAACCAAAAAAGGTAGGACCCAGATATGTGCTGAACTAGCTGTGGATGGCATCGCAAACACACTACTCTGTTAGCTGACAGGTTTGGCAAAAATGTCACCCCACTGTTCCCTCCAAACATACCACAAAGCATTCTTTCAACATCTCCCCCACCTCACATCTCCAAACAGCAAGTCATTAATGCTCTCTCCAAGGTCAAAAACACAGCCTCTATGGGACCTGATGACATCCCAGGTTGGGTTTTAATGTTTTAAATGATCTAAAACATGATTTAGCAACTCCATTAGATACTCTCTTCAACCACAGCCTGTGTACTGGTTTTGTCCCTACTGAATCCTCCTTCATAAAAGGGGTACAGCAACAGACCCTGGGAACTATAGACTCAAAAGCTTACCTAGCCTTTTCTGTAAGGCCATGGAACAACCTTATAAATAAGCATATAGGTGACCTTCATACCCTTGATTTGACCCAGTTCAGTTTTGTCAAGTGCAGGTCTTGCCTGGTGAAATTCTTCAAAAATGTCACCAGAGCCATAGATGAAGACAAGTCTGTGCATACAGCCTATCTGGACTTAGCCAAGGTCTTTGGTGCAATCCCACATTCAGGAATCATTGATAAACTCACTCAGTTAAATATCAAACCTTATATCGTGAAGTGAGTTGTTAACTGACTCACCGACAGATCATACACAGGCAAAGTTGGAGACTATACCTTAGGGGTCAGTGCTTGGTCCCCTATTATTTGGAATATACTTCTCAGAAGTTCAGACCAAAACAGAGGGGCTGTGGCTGACTAAGTTTGCTGATGACTGCAAATTAGGTGGAATCATTGAATCCACAAATAATGTCACTATACTTCAAGAGGGACTTACATAGACCAATGATTGGTACCAAAGCCATGGACTCAAACTCAATCCTAAAAAAATGCATTATTATCCCCTTTAGTAAAAAACTATTTCTCTGATGACTATTATATAAATAATAATTCCCTAAGCACTAACATAGTAGTGATCGACTTGAGAAAGCAAGTTAACTGTGGCCTTAATTTTGACCACCATGTGTCTGCTGTGGTAAGGAAGGCATTCCACATCGCACACCTCATTAGCAAAGGCATTGCCTCAAGAGCAAAAAAGGTTATAACTCCCTTGTACTTGTCCCTCATCAGACCAGTAATCAAGTGCAATGCTCACTTTCTCCACTACCAGGCACCAGCAGCAAACTCCTCAGAGACCTTAGAGATTTCTAACTAAGAACATTTTGTGTCTCCAGCACATGTCATACACTGACTGAATGAAATCACTGCCACAGTACTCAGTAGCATACAGACTATTTAGAGGTGACCAGTGCTTGGCCTACAGAGTAATTTTTGATCCAAGCCTAATGGAAATGCTCCACATCCATAAGTCAAATCTGGCACTTAACCTGGCTTGCGGCATAAATACGACCTGCTGGAGAGACAGGTATATCTCTCAGTCTCTCATAGGTTGCCACTCCACATCAAACAAAGCCTGTCTTTGACTCTGTATAAGCATAGTCTGCATGACTGGATGGGAAATTGTAAATATCTGTTGGGGATTTCACCTATTATCTTCCTAGATAATGACAGTCATTGCTAATTAAGAGATTGAGTTTAGACAATATCCTTCCTCTAGTATTATATTGGGTACATACAACTAGGCTTGTAGAAACCTTTGGGTCAATAGCCTAGTAACCTCTTTTGAATATTGCAACCTATTAGGGAGACTGGTAGTAAATGTAGCTATTTTATTGTAACAGGAATTGCATTTTTCTCTTTGAGTATTGTTTCAGTTTGTTAGGATAGGAGTGGCATATAAGAGAGTCGGCAGAAAGAAGGTGGTGGCTACAGTTTTTCTTGCAGTATCTGTCAGTAATCCTTTGATCCTATCAAGGGAGCCTAGTTTCTGGTGTGTAAGTGTAATGTTATGCAGTATATGTTGGTCATATTTGAGATTGTCATCTATTATAATGCCTAGAAGTTTACTGTAAGTTACAGTTTTTATTAACAGTATTAATTGCTTACTTTAAAAATATATAAAAATTATATAAAATAATATTTAAAAATATCTAAATATCTAAGCCATTTAATAATTATATATATATATATATATATATATATATATATATATATATATATATATATATATATATATCTACATATATAGGTCCACTACAGATGATCGAAATCTTAAAACTTCGACTTTCCTATGGCCGAGATCATACGATTAAAGTTTTAAAACTTCGAATGTTCTGAACGGAGATTTCCATACAGGGCAGAACAGGAAAATTTCACTTTTCCTCACTGTAGTGAGATCTTGGAGTTGGTATATTTAAATAGCAGGGTTCTAGGGGGTGCAGGGGGGGGGGCTTTTGTTTTTGTTTTAATTTTTTTTTTCAGGTGTTTGAACATTTTAAACCGATCATATGGTCTTGGCCATATGAAGTCAATGTTGTAAAAGCTGGATCATCTGTAGTAGACACCTTTTATATATATATATATATATATATATATATATATATATATATATATATATATATATATATATATGGGGTGCAGGATGGTTTCCCCTTGCAAAAAGGAAGATTAAAGAAAAGAGTGATATCCAGTTTAAACTCTTATTCTGTATTGTCATATTTTTTTGTGTTTTTTGGCAGAACTTATTTGGGCTTGTAATAAGCAATTCCTCATAGGAAAATCAAATAATTATATCATGTATAGCAACAAGTATAACTGAAAATTTCAAAACATGTCAATAACATGTTTCACAGTGCAAACTAAAATAAAAATAATGTTAATTTATTTTCACTTAGCCAAATTGGATAACCAACAGTCTATTGTAGTGGGGCAGTGCTGGCAATATTCACAGTTGTCTTGCCTGTTCTTTCTCGCAAGAGTCACTTCACTTTTAGTTAACACTATGAGTAGGCACACCCCATGATTGCAAATCAGTCAAATCTCAGTCTCTTTTGTTAGAGTAGAAAGAGAGCATAAAAAAAATGGTTTGCATTTTTTTTCCTTCTCCGTGAAAGATACTGGCAACAGCAATAATTTATTCAGTTCTTTCTCTTTCTTTGCTGAAACTGGAATAGGCTACACAATAATCCTCTATTTATTTCCTTTCATATCAACAGGAAAAAACTGGGTTATTCTTCTTTTCTGTTATTGCTGTGGTACTGCCAGCCAGATTTTACAACTGAGAAAAAAAATCTCTTACAAAACAGGCAAGAGTTTGTTAGTTTCCTGTCAAGTTCTCACCTGACAGATACCAAAATCAAACGGAGGAAAACAAATATCAGATGTGCTTAGATTTATATATGTTTCCGTTTATTGTACTTACTGATTAATTTTTTTACTTATGTGATGGTCGTTTCCTGTGGCATTTGACTAGTCATGACATAGTCATAGAGATATAGATAGACAGATAGATGTTCTCTGATTTCATACTGGTAAAATGCTGACTTCTGTTCTGTCATGTGCAAACTAGTATTATGAGGCCATTTTAGCGTAATTCTTATGACTAGTTATATCAACAGAGATTTAATCCAAACTTTCTGCTTTCAGGTGATTTGCTGTATAACAATTTAAATGAAGTATATTCTTATAGTTATATGTTTTGTTAAACCTCTATATTGCTTAGCAAAAATGTTTATTTTATTGAAAAACATATTTCCAAGAGACTGAATATTTAAATAAAAAAATCTGCTTTAGTTAGTCTGTGAAATCAGTTGGAATCATGATTGACTTCCTAAAAACTGCATTCAAACAGGCTTCATGTAGCATCCCAAAGAGTTGGACCTCAATGATGGAGACATGCAGTAAACTTATAGTCCGGGACAAAGGTAAGCAAATATTCAAAGAGAAATGCTACAGCAGACAATTTTCCATTCTGTTTCAATGTGGCATTGTCTTCTTACATATCTTCCTGGATGCAATCAACACAATAGCACTGACAATTCTGATCTTGCATTGTACACTATATGTGTGACCAAACATATCATGTATGAATTTGCAGACTAACAAATCTAAGGAAACGTTAATATATTCCTAAGGGACCAAGTGAAATGGCATGTTGAAACCTGAACTACTGCTTCATATTACACCGTACAAAACTGTTATGTTTTTGCACTCATCATAACCTCTGATTTAATTTACTGCAGCTCTCTCTGTCAGATCTGATGAGCTCTGTTTTAAATAGAATGGCAGACAGGCACATGCAGTTCTGCCTACAATGAAGGGAACTTCATTTTCCACTCAAGTGAATCTTGTGATGTGGCTCCCACATCTGATTATGCGGTATCTATTTGTGGTGACAGCTGTAATAACCGTTTAGTGACAGTTTGTACTTGTTCACTGTCATTGAATACTCCTAAACAATGTTTAGTATCGTTGCTATTGAAAAGGTATACTGCTCTGTAAACATGAGCAGTTAATTGTCTTTCATGGAAAACAATAATTCAGACAATCTCCCAAGCAGCTACCTTTTTGTCCTTGTTTTCTGTTTTTGGTGTGCCATTTAGAAGACGTGATTAATATGAGTTGTATACATCTGAGCACTGACTAGAAAATGAACCTTTATTACTAAGTTTATTTCAATGCCTTCCTCTGCAATTTCTGCGGTCATGTCCTTAACACAGATAAATGGATATACTGCACATGCAGGACATGTATTTGATTAAAGTGACATACCTTTGGTACTATTAAGGTATTTGTGGACAGGGACAGCATTATTTAATTATCATATATGCTAATCTGGATTTGGAGGACAAAACACTGCAGCAATATCATAAACATTAAACAAAATGTGAACCACTGCTGCAAGACCAGGGACAAATAGGTAAAATGTCGGTATATCATTATGCCTTTGACAAATTGTTATGGTAAAATTACCAAAGGTGAATTCCTTAACGAGTGCTGATAAGGAAAAATGTCTTTCATTTCCTCTTACTAGAATTTATTACAGCCTGAGTGGACAGGAGAACTGCAGTCATGAATGAACAAGTCGAATTTCTAAGTGCCATAGTAAACAAATAATAAAAACATAAAAGGCCCATATCATCTTGTCAGTTTTGCTAGTCCACTAGACAGTTCTACAATATAGAGAATTAGGTGGGAAAGATAAAGCCAAGAAGATAATACAAACTTTGATGAATGTAAGACTTGCAAAGAACAAAGATTCTAGCTTAACACAGTTAGGTGGTTGTGCTGACCAAGCTAGACTTACCCATGGCAGTAAATGGGAGGCTATGTTTTTGCAATTAATAATTAATATTTTAGCAGTAAGGCAAGTAAAATGCATTAAATTTATATGACAAAATAGCCAATGTGAAGCTTTCATTTCCAATTAAGGCTATATAATGTTTGCTTAAAAGCACAGCTCATATGGTAAATGTCTAAAGGTAAAACTCATATTTATTCTGTGTAGCTTGTTTAGCTGCTAAAGCTCTAGATATTTCTTTCACAGTAAAGTGCAGTTGCAATCATGCTTCATGATAGTTATTACATTACACTTACAGATGACATATGAAATAATATTTACATGTGCAGACATCATTACTGTTTTTGTATCCAAGTAGAGAATTATGCTGAAACTCAAGATGTTTCATTTTGCATCCTTCTGAAACCCATAAGCCTTAATAAATAGTAAACAATATTAATCATTTCAGCAATTTATTCTATATTCTTTTTTATATTATTGTTTTATTGCCAAATGATTCTTGGCTGGGATGCACTCTGTGGGGAGTCTGCATGTCCTATCTGTGTTTACATGGCTTTCCTCTGGGTGCTGTGGTTTCTTCCCACATCCAAATACATGCAGCAGGTGGACTGGATACTCTAAACTGGCCATAGTGGTGAGTGTGTGTGTGCTTGTAAGTGCTATGAAAGAACAACCATGACAGGGCTAGCAACCCAGTAATGTGAAAAATGTCTCTAGATGATTGTCAATGTTGAAGTCCCATCCTGACCTCATGTACAAAATGAGAAAAGGGGTTGTGGATGAATGGATTGATGGCAAGCTTTTAGCAGTTAAAACAAAAAGATCATGGGTGATAGCCACAGGGCTTTATGGATTTCTGTTTTATTTTCAGTAACAGTCTGTATCACTGGAGCTAAAGCTGCTTATTTAGCTAAAGGGCAATCTGTGGCCTTATTTATATGATCATAGGGTCATAGGAAGTTACTAGGCTAATGGCCCCGAGGCCTTTATAAGCCTAGCCAAAAGTTTAGCCCATGATTAACAAGTCAGCCCCCAAAGCCCATGCCCAGCAGGGACACAGGTGGAATCCCAGTTGTGTATTTTCTGTTCCCCAACCAGTTATCCAGGTTGCACTTAAAAAGGGTTAATGAGGTAATCTGCTTGACATGGAGAGGGAGTCTGTTCTGCAAAAGGGGAAGACTGGGACACAAATCTGTTCCACTAATAAGTCCATTTGATGTCACAGACCAGACTGAGGTAGCAGCGGAGGTTGACTTTTGGATATGCAGCATTCCCATCAAGGCGGGGTCTGAGATTGCTTTGTATGCCAGACATGTCAGCTTTGAGCAGTCTGTTTTAGACTGAGTAGAGGCACAGGGCTTTTAGCCTCTATGTGTCGGGTGAATGCTTGAGGCCCTGGATTCCTCCAGTTGAGTTACCTCAGTGTCTCTCCAGCTGTGGCATTCCCTTTGTGAGGTACATGCTGAAAGGGGCAGGGTGTTGTACTCAATAATGGGTCTTATAAGGGAAGAATACATGGATGTTATGACCTCCTTCATCCTGGATGAGATACCTTTTCTAATGAGGTGGGCCATGAAGAAAACTTTCTATACAACGGAGACAATATTGTGGTCAAAAGTCAGTTTGCTATCAACCTGAGTGCCCAAGTCCCTCACAACTGATTGTGTGCTTAAGACCTTGTTATTAATGTGATAATTTGTGGGGACATCAATCTCTTCAAAAGGGATGATGATGCCTTCAGTTTGTGGCCATATTTCTGGCATCAGGCATCTGTTTGGGTGAGACCCTCTTGGAGGATGTTGACATCATTAGGGGAATTGATGACAGTGCCCAACTTGCAGTCATCTGCAGACTTGGTCAGCCATAGCCCATTGGTTTTGGCTTGTACCTCAGAAAAGTATATTCCAAACAACAGAGGCCCGAAGACTGATTCATGGGGTACACTGCTCATTACGGCTCCACTGCTTCATGTGGCTTCCACTGTTTTGACTAGGTGGGTTCTGTCACTGAGCCAGTTTGCTACCCATCTGGTAATATATGGATTGGTGCCTAGTTGAGAGAATTTATCTATTGTACCTGAGTGGGGAATAGTATCGAAGGCTTTGGCCGGGTCAAGGTAGGTGGTGTGCACAGTCTTCCCCTCATCCATAGCTTTTGTGACTGTCTCAAAGAAGTCAAAACAAATTTAACAGGCATGACCTCCCCTTGATGAAACCAAACTGTGTGGGATCAAGTGATGTAAATGTCCTTGTTAATGAGGTCCATGATAATCCATTCCATGGCCTTGCAGATCAGACTAGCTAGGCTGATGGGTCTATAATTTCCTGGATCGGTGAGCACTCCACCTTTCTGCAAAGGGATGACAGTGGCTGTCCTCCACTCAGCTGGGACAAAGCCAGTACTCAGGCTTTGGTTGAATAGGGCACCTAATGGTGCTGCAAGTTCCTGCCTGAGTTCATGTAGGATGCAGCCTGTGATGTTATTGGGTCCTTTGGAGACTGTACTTTTTGCCTTTGAGAGGGCAGTGATGATTTGCTTCCTAGAGATAAGAGGACGGGGGCAGTTGCTGGGGATGTCCTGATTTACTGATGGTGGGGACAGAGGG